>NC_051335.1:40988590-41094121 GCF_015220235.1 Choloepus didactylus | reverse complement strand
CTCTCTCTCTCTCTCTCTCTCTCTCTCTCTCTTTCCTTTCATCTATCTGTGTAACTATTTAGAGATTTATTGTATGAATTGCTCCCATGACAATGCGGATTGGCTTCTGACTTATGAGATTCTCAGTTCTGAGTCTAACACCTCTAATGGATTGGATGAAGAGAGGACAATCTCCTTTGTTGATTGTTGATCCAATCAATTGTAGATGCAAGCAACTGACTATAGATGTTAATCCATCTATGAAATACCTCCACAGTAATAATCAGGCCAGTGCTTGCTTGACCAAACTGGGCACCATATTCTAACCAAGTTGACATATGAAATTAACCATCACAATGTATAAGGACAATATTTTAAAAAGTGGTCTTGACATAGTGTTGCCAAGTTTTCATTTTGCTAAGTAAGGATATTTTAAAAACAAAACCACCAATTATCTACAATTAGCCATATTATTTCATGTAAAAAGACTGAATTAAGGCCAGAAATTTGGAAACCAATTCAAAGCAAAGAACAATCCTCTTCAAAATTCAAAATGTACAAAATAATGGACAATAAAAAGTCTCCTTCTTACCCCTGTCCCTTCATCACCCGGTTTTCCTCCCTGTTATCTGTTCCTTGGGCATCCTTCCAGAGAAATTCTACATATAAACAAGCAAATACGTGTGTGTGGAGGGGTGCATGTCTCATTCTATACACACCGTTTTTACTTCAAAGAACATCTTGCAAATTGTTTCATGTTAGCACATAAAGAGCTTCCTAAATTTTTTATGGCTGCATAATAGTAGTCCATTGTATAGATGCACCATAATTTCTTTAAACAGCCTATAATGGTCATTTGGACTATTTCTAACTTTTTGCTATTACAAACAGTGCTTCAATGAATCACCCTAGTACACTTTTAATTAAATTAAACCAACTTTATGAACAGCTCGTTACTTTACCTTCATTGCTTTTCATTTCACTGTGGACCAGTAAAAACTTTCCCAGGCACTAGCACTAGTTTATGTACTGGCCTTTGGAAAACACTTTCCTTTTCTCCACCTCTTTGAAGTCATTCAGTCTTGTGATATGGGCCATTTGTTTTTGAATGTTAGAAACTGCATTGATTAAAAAAGTAGAATCCATCTATAAAGGTGGTCTACCTTACCAAGTTGGGCCTGTGTTTCTGTTTCCAACTTGTTTCTTTTTCATACTGTTTATCCCCCTATTGACATAATTTTCCCATTTGGTTTTTCCTGTTGTCATTTGTAACCAGTCATCCACCATGACATACATGGGCCAGATGTCCAGATGTAGCGAACAAAAAGGATAAGACTTAGAAAAACTACTCAGACATTTGGATGGAGCTGACTCTGGGAAGAAAGAACATCTTCACATACTGGGATGTATTAAGCATTTCTTTTGTACATGTTGGCCTCACTTGTATGTTATTCCAACTCCCAATATAGCAATCATCTCTGTGTGGGCTCCAAGAAACTATGCAAGTGCAGTCCAACAACACCTTACCTCATGTGCTCATTGGCTCATTGTATGACTCTTACATCCTGGATAGGGATTTCCCTGTGAACACTACTGCAAGATCGCACCTGATCTTCAAATCTGCACAACCTGGAAGCATGAAGGAGTTAACACTCTGTGGGTTAGTGTGTTGTGGTTTTAACTTTGATCAATGGGAGATACGAGATGGTGGCTAAATTCTTCTCTCTTGTTTATACCCATTAATGGTATTGAGTTTGAACAACTTCTTAAAAAGTTCAATTGGATTAAGCAATCAGTCTCACTTAGCTGTGGTCAGCTTCCCTTATTCATTACATTTGTTCCTCATTCTAACTCCCTGGAATCGTGCTCCCAATAGAACAACAGCACATAATATCTCTGCTTCAAATAAGGCTATGATATGAGATAAGCTTTTGTAGGCAAGAGGCTATTAGGCAAGCTTCGCCAAAACAAACAAATAGAGGATACAGGCCAGCAGTCAGAATCAGGGGTATAATAATGATGAAAGCTTATCCAGACATGTAGATGGGGCATGGTGATCAGACAGGCAGTCATCATTAGGGAGTTTTACAGCAGAAGGTTGGACTCCAGGACAGATAGGATTTCGGTCTCTGGAAAGATGTTTGGAATGATGCTGGCAAGAGCAAGGCTGCTCATGAGTCCTAGAGGGCCTGGACTATTAGGCAGTTGACCAGGCCCCAGAGAACTGGTTGGGAAGAAGGTAATGAAGGTCAACTGGGACACAGGCTCAAATAGGGAATAGAAGTTGAATGTTCTGATACTGAGTCACAAAAGTACTTATAGTTCTTGTATATATCCGTTGCCTAAAAGACTGAAATTGTGGTGCAGACAGGTGGTGGGTAAAGTAATTGCTGTAATATGGAGAGAAGTGTTACAAAGACTGGAAATGTCCCAGAGATTGACAGGAAAGGCATTATGCCTCCATTTGATGACCCCATTATAGATGGAGTGAGAAAACTAATGTACTCTTCATAGAGATTTCATGTTTCTTGCTTTAGTATTTCACTCTTTGACCTATGTGAATTTTTTCACTGAAATCTGATGAGAATGCATAGACATGCCAACAAATTAATGGCAGTTAGAAGTTTACCTTGCAAAAATTGCTTCAAGACATAATCTTAGGTCATCGGTGGCAACTACACTCGATTTATAGTCACGACACGTGACTGTAAGTTGAGTCCTTAAATGAGTCATCTGACCTCCTGAGTCTCTTTTTCTCTTCTTAAAATGGATCTAATATCTGCCCTGCATACCTCATGGATTTGTTATGAATATTAAATGTGATAATATATGTGAACTTTGTAAATTGCTAAGTGCTATGAAAATAGTTATTATTAGAAGAGTCACTGGTTCAGAGACTAGAGCTCCTTATATGATTTGCCTTAAATTTGCACATGATACAAAAGTGATAATGTTGGCTTCAGGGGTAGATGAATTTCATATATTTATGATAGGTTACTGGGCTACTATTTTTTGTTCTTTTCCAGCCTAATTCCAAAAATATGGCTTACATTCCCCTGTCTATGCAGCAAATGCTTCTTTATCCTCTGGGAAAGGCCCAGTCTAGATGTTATTTTGTAAACAGCATCATTAAGGATTAAGCAAAGCATCACTGAGTCATTGTCCTGTAAGCTGTAGGGTTCTGAATGATGTCAATGGCAGAAATGTGTTCTCTGTGGACAACTTTATTGTTCGTGTTGTAGCAAAGGATTAGAATTAAAAACTAAAATGTCTAAATGTGTACTTGTGTGTCATTTTACAGATATAAACTTTTCTTTCCCTCTATCCCCATTAAAATGTTAGTTGAATAAAATCTCATTGTCCACGTTACCATAGCAGTGCTATTCAGGATGGCTTGTCCACACTATTACTACTCAAAAGTGTAGGCAACATACTAGCAGCATTGGAATTTTCTGGGAGCTTGTCAGAAATCCAGATCTCAGACAGTATCCCATATCTACTGAATCACAACCTGAATTTTATCAAGATTCATAAAGTTTGAAAACACTGGGCTACACTAACCTACCCCTTTAATCCCTGGCTCTAGCCTCTAATCTAGATGGGATTGTCCACACCATTGCCATTAAAAAATGTAGACTACATACTAGTAGCATTGTAATCACCTGGGAGCTGGCTAGAAATCCAAATCTCAGAGTGTATCCCTGACTTATTGAATCTGAATCTGCATTTTATCAAGATTCTAAGGTGATTCATAAAGTTTAGAAACCATTGGACTACATTAACCAACACTTCAATCCCTGCCTCTAGCCCTCTGGACTTGCCATTTGTATGTGTGTGTTCCTCCACATGTCTGAAATTTCTCCCTTCCTTGTAGAGTTTGGTTTGATTCAACAAGCTGGGATCCTTGTTGATTTCAATGTATAAATATAAACAGTATATATTATAGCTCTACCTCCTCAGAACCCAATCCCACACCCCTACTCATTCATTCAGCCAGGACTTGGATGGGGCAGGTTAATTCCCTCTGAAGGAAAAAAGTTGGAGAAAGTCAATTTGGCAGTGCCATAAGCATTGCCTAGATTATGTGGGGTATGTGTATCTGAGTCTTGTTAATTTTTTTATTCTTCTAATCTTAGTTTTCAGCAGTCATTTGGTCATTTTGAGAGTATAAACTCTTGAAAAATAAGCAGAGACCTCTCTTTACTTCCTAGACTCCATTCTTCTAAATATCAGTAATTCTCTCCTTTCTGCATATATGCAGGGAGGTGCTGTGGTAGGAAAAACAAAGCAGTGGCTGATCCAACAGTCATTCCGATCTCACTTTGGAATGTGACATTACAAACTTATTGCATCAAAACAATCAAGAATAAGTGACACACTGGGAAGAGGTGGAAGATGTCCTTCCTTGCCATATCCTTTCTTTTATCAGGTGAATGCCACTAATTAGCTGCTTCAGAACTAGTGTGTAAAATTTGTTGCTGTGAGTGGGTTGTGATCATGAGTGTTTGAGATCATTATGCCTCTGGGAAAGGTCAGTTTTTAAGCAAAATCCATGCCTGTTGAAGTATATTTCTTGGTCTATGTGTTAGAGACCTGTTATCCTCCTTATGCAATACTGCAGAGGCTGGACTGCTCACCTACCCCCACCAAACACATCTCTGTTTCTCTCTGTGTGCATACCTCTCAGAGGAATGGGATACAGGCTCAGGGGTCCAGCATATGTGTGCATGTGTGTATGTAAATTGTTTTAGTTTCTGTAAACTCAAAACCAAGATCTAGCACTTGCTTCTATTAGGTTTTGATTACAATCAATGAGAGGTATATTCATGCACTGGAGAACTATCCTCAAGATCTATGCCTGGAGTTTTTTTTTTTAGGATAAAACTGTCTTGTTAAGAAGTCTTTTGACAACAGCTGACCCACACCTGATGGGGCCTGGGATAGGGTCACCGTTTATTCAATTCTGCTTTGTGAACAATTGTAAGAGCAAACACCTGCAACTAAGTCATTGAGAAGGATACTGAGTAAGACACCTAAGACCATCAGATTTTTACCCTTCCATTGAACACCTTCACTAGGGTACCTATCACATACTTGTTCCTCACAGTATAAATGAGGGGTCCCATTTGGCAGTTACTGCCAAGTACAATGCTGAAATGATTCTATACTTATCCTGGGAAGATTGAGAATGTAGGTGCATGTACATAAAGATTGCTGCCCTATAATAGATTATAACCACAGTCAAGTGGGAACCAAAGGTAAAAGAAACCTTGAGTTTGGCTTCTACAGAGCAGCTTTTCAGGATATCCACAGCAATGTAGAAATAGGAGAGTACAATTAACCCAAAAGGAGAAACATCAGGACCTCTTTGGCTCATACACAAGAGCGAGTGAATTTGAAGATGACATGGAGCTCACATGTAAAATAGACCACTACATCATGGCCACAGAATTGAATTGGTGTGAATAGTACAGGAATCACAGCCATTAAGAAAGCATGTGCCCAAATTCCTGCCACCATCCAGATTCACACATTGCTAGTCAATGAGAGAGTAGGGCAGGGGGGTTTGAGATGTTAAATAAATGTGTCATAGGCCATGACAGCAAGAATGAAATACTCACTCATGAGTAAAGAGGTATGTTTATTTGGGCCAAGCAGCCACTGTATGACACAGTGGGGAAATCCCTTCCAGCAATTAACTAGAACCATGGACATAGAGCTTAGAGTAGAAGATATCTAAGGACAATTGGCAGAGAAACAAATACATGGGGATGTGAATATGGGAACCAAAGTGGATACTAACAATGATGAGAAAATTATCCACTGGGGTGAAAGATTAGATGAACAAAATTGCCCAAAAGAAGAGAAGGTGAAACAACTAATCAAAGATATTCAAACAAATCTCCTATATCATTTCAAAGAGATGAAAGAAAATATGTCTAAAAATATTAAGGCTATCAAGACACCGTGTGAGCATAAAGACTATTTGAAAGTATAAAAGGAAACATAATAAATGATGGGATGAAAGGCAAAATAGAAGAGATTAAAAATACACTATAGGCATACACGAATATATTTGAACAGGCAGAAGAAGGATTCATTGAGCTAGAAGATAAGGCAGTTGAAAGCTTACAGACAGAACAGATAGAGAAAAGAAAGGGAAAAATTGATCAGGGTCTCAGGGATTTGGATGACAGCATGGTGGACACAAACATATGCATCATGAGTATCCCAGAAGGAGAAGAGAAAGGAACAGTGGCAGAAAGAATATTTGAGGAGATAATAGTGGAAATATTTCAACTCTTAGGGAAGGCATAAAATACATGTCCAAGAAGTGCAAAATACTGCAAACAGATTAATTCCCAATAGACCTATTCTGAGAAACTTACTAATCAGAATGTCAAAGGCCAAAGATAAAGAGAGAATCCTGAAAGCAGCAAGAGAAAAGCAACTTGTCATATACAAAGGAACAGTAATTTGATTAAGGGCCGATTTCTCATTAGAAATCATGGAGATGCAGTGGTATGATATATTTAAGGTCCGGAAAGAGAAAAACTGTGAGTCAAAGATTCTTTAGCAAAACTCTCCTTAAAAACTGAGGGATAGGGCAGAGTGGTGAGGAGCAGAATTTTGTTTCTCCCCTAGAGCAGCTGGCAATTACCCAGGAACTGTGTGAAACAGTGTTTTCGGGGTCTCCAGTAACCAGTCACCCATTGGACGCAAGTTTGGAATTGGAGGAAAAGCTGAGATCGCAGCGAACATTGTAACTTCCCCAGACCAGGGGTCTGGCGCCCCTCCCCACCCAGACCTCACAGACTGTCTTGCTGCCGGCTCCCTGAAAGGGGGGGGGGGGTGACAGCAGTCTGCTGAGGGCAAGAAGGAAGGCTCAACCCAGCCTCAACTGCAGAATTAATTAACAAATTAATTAACTAATTTTGGGAGCTGGGGTGCTAAAGAAGGGCTGGGCTCCAAGAAGTGGGGGCACGTAAAAGCGGGCACCCATTCCCAGACTCCAAAAAAGCCATTTTTTTTTCCCCTACATTTTGTCCCTTCTGGCTTCTCGCTGATCCCTTATCTTTTTGCATTTCAATAGCCCCCGGCAGGGGTGGAACTGAAGCGGTTGGAGAGTAATTATCAGACAATAGCCCATAGCATATCTTTAAATGCTCTATTCTGACACTGACAAAACTTCCAGGCTGGGGAAAAACATTTAAAAGAGACTCTTTTTGTTTTTCCTTTTTTCTTTTTCTTGATTTCTTTTCTACTTTTTTTTTTTTTAAATCTAAAAGTAATATATGTGGTTATTTTCTATCGGAAAGCCCAGGTTGAGGGACTAGGCTGGGCTTGAGGGGAGACAGAGTACCTACAGTGTCTTTGAACTCCGTATTCACTACTGAAGGCCTCCACCCCTGTCTTTAATTGGCAACTCAGGCTGACCAAGGAATCTACCTGGAGAGGCCCCAAAGAGGAGAGAGGAGAAGGGAATAGTGCCCCTGAGAGACAACTGGAATTCTGAGGATTGGGAGAGTGGAGGGAGGCCCAGCTCAACTGGCAGTCCTCCTTCTGGGAATTCAGACCCCAGGGGCTGGAATTCAGTTTCCAGCTTCAGTCAGCCACGCCCCTGACAGGATCAGAGTCACCAGGAGAACTAAAGGCTCCATACCTCCTCACACTGGTGGGGGAGCTACGGGCTGGCCAGCACCACCTGCTGGACAGGAGAGGAAAAGCACCAATTCTAAAGACCTCATAGGAGGGTCTCATTCTCAGGAAAACTCCATACCCTCCCAATGAGACCTGGGCCTCACTAGACTGGGAAAATCTGACTAGGGTCGACCATATCTGAGGAGACCCACTCACAAAAAGGTTACATAGAGGCAGAGCAAGAAACAGAAAACACAAGAGGGGAAAAAGTCCGATCAACTAAATAGAACCTAAGTTAGAGGTCTAGAATAAGTTGAACTGAATAACAGAGGCCAGAA
This sequence comes from Choloepus didactylus, assembly GCF_015220235.1. Lineage (NCBI taxonomy): Eukaryota > Metazoa > Chordata > Mammalia > Pilosa > Megalonychidae > Choloepus > Choloepus didactylus. Next base: position 41,086,163 of record NC_051335.1, on the reverse strand, counting down.
AACAAAGCCAGCCAACAAGAAAACCACTAAGTAAAAGACAGAAAACAAGCTCCAAAATAAACTAATCAAGAGAATCAGATGCCTAGACAACTTAAGATAACAAGCCATACCAGAAAACACGAAAACATGGACCAGCCAAAGGAACAAACTAATAGCTCAGCTGAGACACAGGAGTGGAGGCAACTAATGCTAAATAAATCTGATGAAATGAAGGAAGATATAGCAAAAAAGCTGAAGGATATAAAGAAGACACTGGCTGACCATAAAGAAGAATTCATAAACTTAAAAAAACAAATGGCAGAACTCATGGGAATGAAGGCCACAATGGAGGAGATAAAAAACACAGTGGAGGGACACAACAGTAGATTTGAACAGGCAGAAGAAAGGATCAGTGAACTGGAAGACAGGTCATTCGAATTCATACACGCAAAAGAACAGATGGTGAAAAAAATGGAAAAATATGAGCAGGGTCTTAGGGAGCTGAGTGACAACATGAAACGCACAAATATACGTGTTATGGGTATCCCAGAAGGAGAAGAGAGGGGAAAAGGGGCAGAAAGAGTAATAGAAGACATAGTCACTGAAAATTTCCCAACTCTTATAAAAGACAGAAAATTAGAGATTCAAGAAGTACAACATACCCCAAATAGAATAGATCCCAATAGACCTACTCCAAGACACTTACTGGTCAGATTGTCCAATGTCAAAGACAAAGAGAGGATTCTGAAAGCAGCAAGAGAAAAGCAATCCATCACGTACAAGGGAAAGTCAATAAGACTATGTACAGATTTCTCTGCAGAAACCATGGAGGCAAGAAGACAGTGGCATGATATATTTAAGATACTGAAAGAGAAAAACTGCCAACCAAGAATTCTATATCCAGCAAAACTTTCCTTCAAAAATGAGGGAGAGATTAAAACATTTTCAGACAAACCGACACTGAGAGAGTTTGTGAATAAGAGACCGGCACTACAAGAAATACTAAAGGGAGTGCTACAGGCTGATAGGAAAAGACAGGAGAGAGAGAGTTGGAGAAGAGTGCAGAAATGAAGATTATCAGGAAAGGTAAAAGGAGAGGAAAAAATTAGATATGACATATAAATTCCAAAAAACAAAATGGTATTAGAAAGTACTGCCCTACAGTAATAACACTAAATGCAAATGGATTAAATTCCCCAATAAAAAGACACAGACTGGCAGAATGGATTAAAAAAACAGGACCCATCTATATGCTGTCTACAAGAAACTCACTTTAGACACAAGGACAAACACAGACTGAAAGTGAAAGGTTGGAAAAAGATATTTCATGCAAACAACAACCAGAAAAAAGCGGGAGTAGCTATATTAATATCAGACAAGTTAGACTTCAAAAGCAGAACAATTAAAAGAGACAAAGAAGGACACTATATATTAATAAAAGGGTCAATTCATCAAGAAAACATAACAGTCATAAATATTTATGCACCAAACCAGAATGCCCCAAAATTCATGAGGCAAACACTGCGATCACTGAAAGGAGAAATAGATACCTCTACAATAATAGTTGGAGACTTCAATACACCACTCTCATCAATGGATAGAACATCTAGACAGAGGATCACTAAAGAAACAGAGATGTTGAACTGTATGATAAATGAACTAGACTTGACAGACATTTATAGAACACTACATCCAACAACAGCAGGATACACTTTTTTTTTCAAGTGCTCATGGAACATTCTCTAGGATAGACCACATGTTGGGTCACAAAGCAAGTCTCAACAAATGTAAAAATATTGATATTATACAAAACACCTTCTCAGACCACAATGGAATGAAATTGGAAATAAATAAAAGGCAGAAGGTCATAAAATTCACAAACATATGGAGGCTAAACAACACCCTCTTAGAAAACCAGTGGGTAAAGGAAGAAATTACAAGAGAAATTAGTAAATACCTCGAGGCAAATGACAATGAAAACACAACTTATCAAACTTATGGGATGCAGCAAAGGCGGTGCTGAGAGGGAAATTTATTGCCCTAAATGCCTATATTAAAAGAGAAGAGAGAGCAAAAATTGAAGAGTTAACTGCTCACCTGGAGGAATTAGAGAAAGAACAGCAAACTAACCCCAAAGCAAGCAGAAGGGAAGAAATAACAAAGATTACAGCAGAAATAAATGCAATTGAGAACAGGAAAACAATAGAGAGAATCAACAAAACCAGAAGTTGGTTCTTTGAGAAAATCAATAAAATCGATGGACCACTGGCTAGGCTAACAAAAAAAAGAGAGAGCAGATGCAAATAAATGCAATCAGAAATGGGAAAGGAAATATAACTACCGACCCTGCAGAAATTAGGAGATAATGAGAAGATACTGTGAGCAACTATATGCTAATAAACTAGACAACTTAGATGAAATGGACAACTTCCTAGAAAAGCATAAACAACCAACATTAACTCAAGAAGAAATAGATGACCTCAACAAACCAATCACAAGTAAAGAGATTGAGTCAGTCATCAAAAAGCTCCCAAAAAGGAAAATCCCAGGACCAGATGGCTTCACATGTGAACTCTACCAAGCATTCAAGAACGAATTAGTACCAATCCTGCTCAAACTCTTCAAAAAAATTGAAGAAGAGGGAAAGCTACCTAACTCTTTCTTTGAAGCCAACATAACCTTAATACCAAAACCAGACAAAGATACTACAAAAAAAGAAAAGTATAGACCAATTTCTTTAATGAATATAGACGCAAAAAACCTCAACAAAATACTCACAAATCGAATCCAGCAGCACATTAAAAGAATTATACACCATGACCAGGTGGGATTTATTCCAGGTTTGCAAGGCTGGTTCAACACAAGAAAATCAATTAATGTAATACACCACATCAATAAATCAAAGCAGAAGAACCACATGATCATCTCGATTGATGCAGAAAAGGCATTTGAAAAAATTCAACATCCTTTCCTGATGAAAACACTTCAAAGGATAGGAATAGAAGGGAACTTTTTCAATATGATAAAGGCAATATATGAAAAACCCACAGCTAACATCACACTCAATGGGGAGAGACTGAAAGCTTTTCCTCTAAGATCAGGAACAAGATAGGGATGCCCACTATCACCATTGTTATTCAACATTGTGCTGGAAGTTCTAGCTAGAGCAGTTAGGCAAGAAAAAGAAATACAAGGCATCCAAATTGGAGAGGAAGAAGTAAAACTTTCACTATTTGCAGATGACATGATTCTATATGTAGGAAATCCAGAAAAATCTACAGCAAAGCTACTAGAACTAGTCAATGAATACAGCAAAGTAGCAGGCTACAAGATCAATACACAAAAATCTGTAGTGTTCCTATACACAAGTAATGTGCAACAACAGGAGGAAATCAAGAAAAAAATCCCATTTACAATAGCAACGAAAACAATCAAGTATTTAGGAATAAACTTAACAAAGAACACGAAAGACCTTTACATAGAAAACTATAAGAAACTGCTAAAAGAATTTGAATGAGACCTGAAAAAATGGAAGAACATACCATGTTCATGGATTGGAAGACTAAATATAGTTAAGATGGCAATTTTACCTAAACTGATTTACAGATTCAATGCAATACCAATTCAAATACCAACAACTTACTTTACAGAAATAGAAAAACCAATAACTAAATTTATTTGGAAGGGTAAGTTGCCCCGAATAGCCAAAAATATCTGGAGAAAGAGGAATGAAGTGGGAGATCTCACACTACCTGACTTTGAAGCATATTACAAAGCTACAGTGCTCAAAACAGCATGGTGCCAGCATAAGGACAGATATACTGATCAATGGAATCGAACTGAGTGTTCAGAAGTAGACCCTCGCATCTACAGACAACTGATCTTTGATAAGGCAGTGAAGCCGAAGCAACTGGGAAAGAGCAGCCTATTCAATAAATGGTGTTTGGAGAACTGGATATCCATTTCCAAAACAATGAAAGAGGATGTCCATCTCACACCTTATACCAAAATTAACTCAAAGTGGATCAAAGACCTAAACATTAGCACCAAGACCGTAAAACTCTTAGAAGAAAATGTAGGGCAATATCTTAAAGATCTTGTGAAAGGAGGTGGTTTCTTAGACCTCACACCCAAGGCACGAGCAACCAAAGAACAAATAGACAAATGGGATCTCCTCAAAATTGAACACTTTTGTACGTCAAAGGACTTTGTCAGAAAAGTAAAAAGGCAACCTACACAATGGGAGATGATATTTGGAAACCACATATCAAATAAGGGTTTAATATCCCAAATATATAAAGGAATCCTGCATCTCAGTAACAGAAAGACAAACAATCCAACTAAAAAATGGGCAAAAGACATGAACAGACATTTTTCTGAAGAGGAAATACAAATGGCTCAAAAGCATGTGAAAAAATGCTCAACTTCACTGGCTATTAAGGAAATGCAAATTGAAACCACAATGAGATATCATCTCACACCTACCAGAATGGCCATTATCCAAAAAACAGAAAGTGACAAGTGCTGGAGAGGATGTGGAGAAAGAGGCACACTTAATTATTGTTGGTGGGAATGTAGAATGGTGCAACCACTCTGGAAGACAGTATGGCGGTTCCTCAGGAAGCTAAATATAGATTTGCCATATGACCCAGCTATTCCATTGCTGGGTATATACTCAGAGGAACTGAAACTTAAGACACAAACAGACATTTGTAAACCAATGTTTATTGCAGCATTATTCACAATTGCCAAGAGATGGAAACAGCCCAAATGTCCATCAAAGGACGAGTGGATAAACAAACTGCGGTATATACAGATGATGGAATATTATGCAGCTGTAAGACAGAACAAAGACATGGATCATGTAATAATGTGGATGAACCTTGAGGACATTATGTTGAGTGAAGTTAGCCAGAAACAAAAGTACAGATTCTCTATGGTCTCACTAATATGAACAGACATTAATGAACAAACTTTGGGAGTTAAAAGCTGACAACACAGGCTACCAGGAGACAGAAAGAGGGCAGAGATGAGCCATTTGATGCTGAAGGACTATAGAATGTTTAGGATTGATAGCACAGATCCAGAAATAGATAGCATAATACTGTGTGATGGTAGCACAGTATTGTAACTACACTGAACAAAGATGTCTGTGAGTAAAGCTGAAAGAGGTGGGATAGGAGAATGTATGACACCAGAGGTAAAGATAGGTGATAAAGACTGGGACTGTATAACGTGGCAAAAACTGGAGTGGCCAATGACTGTTACTAAGTATACAAATATAAAAATGTCTTTGCATGTGGGAAAGCAAATGAATGTCAACCATGTAGAAATTTGAAAAGGGGGTAGTATTCAAGAAAAAACATAATCTAAGCAAACTGGAGTCTATGGTCAACAGTAACATTGTAATATACCTCCGTTAAATGTAACAAAGGCAATATGCCAATGCTAAATCTATATGAGAGGGGGATATAGGGGAGGAATATGGGCTTCTTGGTAGTGGTGTTATTTGCTGTCCTTACTAGTATGTTGTATTGTATGACATGTTATTTTTCTTTTTATCATTTTTTTCTTATTGCTAAAAAAAAAAAAAAAACAATTTTTCTTGTAGTAACCAGTATGTTCAAGTGCTGATTGTGGTGATAAATGTGCAACTTTATGATGATACCATGAACAACTGATTGTACACTGTGGATAAGTTTATGGTATCTGAGTATAACTCTATAAAATTGTAGGAAAATATATATATAGGAGTAAAAGTGTTGGAGAAAACATGGTGAAAGGGATGATGCCTCACCAATATAGACTAACTACAATGTGTAAACTCAGAATTGAATCTTAGAACATAGTCTAACATGGACATAATAATTGTAATAGTCCCTAGATTGTAAGCTCTTACAGCAGTTAACTCTATCCCTGAATTGTAATCTCTAAACTTTGAGATGCTGACCCCCTAGCGTATAACCTGATTGTTCTCTGGAACAATGCATATCTCTGAGACACCTGAAACTCAGAGCTAGATCTCGGCAGACATGAATGTCACTATTAGTGCCTACAGCCACTGTCAAAAATAAATAAATAAGTAAAAAAAGCTGAAAAAGAGCCCAGACTTCAATTAGTGATATGAATGAAGCAGGTCTGGTTAAGACCAGGGCAAGCCAAGCCAAAGGGTAAAGGTTGAAACTGATTGTGTTTTAAAACTTCAAGTTCCATATGAGACCAAGATAATAGGTATCTGTTTGGTACAGGATCTAAATTTTCTAAATCGTATAGCTCTACAGTTGACTTGTTCAAACACCACAATTGTATGGAACTTTGAATAGGAAGTGAGATACGGTAGGTTAGTATAGGCTGGAGTGAAATAGTGACACATCCCAGAGTAATTTGGGCAGATAATAAAAAATCTATTTACAGCCTCCCCCTCCCCAGCCCCAAGGATCTGGAGAAAGGTGCGGATGTCTTGGACATCCTCACCTGGACTGGTGTTGATGTTGTCACAAACATTGGAACTGGCGGTTTGATATGCTGAGCCCTCGAGCATGGGACTTGCCCTTATGAAGCTCCTTACCACAAAGGAGAGTCTAAACTTGCATGTAATGGTGCCTTAGAGTCTTCCCCTGAGTACCTCTTTGTTGCTCAGATGTGGCCCTCTCTCTCTCTAACTGAGCCATCTTGACAGGTGAACTCGCTGCCCTCCCCACTACGTGGGACCCGACTCCCAGGGGTGTACATCTCCCTGGCAATGCAGAATATGACTCCCGGGGATGAATGTGGACCTGGCATCATGGGACTGAGAGTATCTTCTTGACCAAAAGGGGGATGCCGAATGAGATAAAATAGTTTCAGTGGCTGAGAGATTTCAAATGGAGTCGAGAGGTCACTCTGGTGGACATTCTTATGTACTATATAGATAACACCTCTCAGGTTTTGGTGTATTGGAGTGGCTGGAAGTAAATACCTGAAACTACCAAACTCCAACCCAGCAGTCTGGACTCCTGAAGACAATTATATAATAATGTAGATTACAAGGGGTGACAGTGTGATTGTGAAGACCTTGTGGTTCACACCCCCTTTATCTAGTGTATGGATGAGTGGAGGAATGGGGATAAAAACTAAAGGACAAATGGGGTGGGATGGGGGGATGATTTGGGTGTTCTTTTTTCACTTTTATTTTTTATTCTTGTTCTGGTTCTTTCTGATGTAACGAAAATGTTCAGAGAGAGATTGTGGTGATGAACGCATAACTATGTTATCATACTGTGGACAGTAGATTGTATACCATGGATGATTGTATGGGTGTGAATGTATTTTAATAAAACTGAATTTAATAAAAAAAAAAAGAGGCTAGGTGAGAGAATACTCAGGAATGGATCCTAATGATCCTGTGGCCCAGGGACTGCTAAAGGTCAGCTATGTAAAGGGATTTTGGCCTAATATTCAAAAAAGATCCAGAAAAATGGACAAATGGCTGGATAAGCTATTGGAGGAGTTATTAAGAGAGTCTACAGGGCAGGGAGGAAAGACAGAGGCAAGATAGAGAAGTAGTCTGGGCCAGTTAAAAAGAAAGAAGGGTTTTTCTTTTTTTTAACATAAGGTTTATGTAATTCTCTATTTGTATACTTAAGTAATGTGGGGTTAAATAAATATTGGTGAATACATTTGCATATTTTAGTGTGTTGTGTAATTAATTCTAAAGCACACAAAAGTTGTATTTAAATTTCATTAATGTTTGTATCAGGCTGCATGGGAAGTTATATGCACATTTTCTAGGACTGTGCATTTTAATGCATTCTGAGAGTTAAAAATTCTTGTATCTAATGAAAGTTTGGGTTGTATGTTTATACAGGGATGTGAGATAATTGTATTTGTATATGATGAAAGCATGTAATATGATTATGTAGGAGTATTTGGAACTGTGGGAGTTTGTCAGTGTATGATTTAGGACTTGGGAGAAATTTCCTTTGCACTCATCTATAGTAAACTGAAGATACTTCTTTGTCTTTGTACTGTATACTAGTTTGTACTCTAGAGCTGGCAATTGTGTGCAGGTTCATGATAGTATGAAGAATGAAGGTTCATGATAGTGTGAAGAATGAGAAAAGTGTGAAAGACCGTGTAGAGGTCTTTTGTGTATACATAACAGTAGTATGTTGGCTATACATGCTTGTAAATGGGCATAATGTGTGCATGTTTTGTATGGTTATGGGTGTGTATATAAGTTATATATGTCTGTCTGTGTTCCAGATATATATGGAGCTATGTTTGTTCTTGTGATTCATAGTATGGTTTTGCTGATATATTGGGCAAAAGCAAAAGGCTAATACTCAAAGTACAAGTGGATTATATGCACATGTTCCTGTAAAAGGGGTTGAGGTTCACTAAAGTTGAAGCAAACACTTAGGAAAGTGAGTGGTGCATCTCTCTTCACAGCTCTGCTGTGGGAATAGACACACCATATGTATTGTCAAATGCCACACACCAAGACTTGTCCTCCTCTTCCTGGAGAGTGTGTTATTACTCATCTGACAGAAAACCTTGTGTGTGTGTTCAAAGGTGTATATATATGTGAATCAAGTATATTCCGGCATCACTAAACCAGGTGTATTAAGACTAGATTTTAAGTGGGCATTAAGGATGGTGAGCCTTTTGTTTTCATCAGTCTAATTGTTTCCTTCTTTTTAACCAGTCTGCTCTTCATGCAAGTGAGTTCAGGAGTATTTGTACCTGAAGGAGGCATTAGCAGTTTTACATGAGGGGAATCATTGGGGGAGTACAAGCCATGTGTAAATTAGTACTTAGGCATTTTGGATGTGAATGGTGCATAATTTGTACACTGAAATGCCCCCCAATAGGTCATTTAAAGTAAATTTTGGTGATTGTGGACCATCTCATTGGATGGATGGAAGCCTACCCTCTAGCCTTAGTCACAGCATGGAGAACCTCTAAAGTTATCCTTGGACAAATCATTCCCTGTTATGGGTTAGTGGAAAGTATAGACTCTGACAGTGGTAGCCACTTTACCTCCCATGTGTTGCAGAACATCATGGGAAGCCTGGGTGTTACTTGGGACTTCCACACTCCCTGGCATCCACCATCCTCTGAGAGAGTGGAAAAAACAAATCAAACCGTGAAGAAACATCTTTCTAAATTAATTTCAGAAACAAAGTTACACTGGATCAAGTGCTTACCCATAACCCTGCTAAGAATCAGGACTGCCCCTAGGAAAAAAAAACTGGGAATTTCCCCTTATGAAATGCTTTTTAATTTGCCCTTTCCTGGGGGAACTGGAAAACTCCATTCCCTAGACACAAAGGATCTTTTCCTTAAAAATTATATACTGGCCCTATCTTCTACTTTATCATCTCTCAGGCACGGCGGATTGCTGGTCCAGATCCCACCTCTTGAATTTGCTGTCCATCAACATCAGCCTGGCAGCTGGGTCCTCCAAGCTTCAACCAATCTGAAAGGGACCCTATCAAGTCTTGCTGATGACTGAGATGGCAGTCTGAACAGCAAAAAGAGGCTGGACTCATTACACATGGGTAAAGGGACCAGTGCCTGAGCCTAATGATAAGTACCCAGCAACGCAACCTGAATCCTGGAGAGTGATTCCCACCTTGGATCCCCTAAGGATCACTCTAAAAGGACAATAGTGAAAGAACATACTAGGAAGGGAAGAGGGGCTGGATTATATCCTGTGTTTGCATTGTGCTGTGTATAGCTTAATTATGTAATTGCTTGTACTGATCATAATGTTCCATATTCAAGGTGTAACAGGTTCTGTTAAACTGGTTATAAGCATAGTCAAAGGCTTAGAGTCCCAAACTGTACAGTTTGATGCTTGTCAAGTAAGTCAATGACTGAGGGAGGAACATAGTATTTATGTGGGCAGACTGTCCAGATAGCAAGACTGTTGGAGGCAAACATTTGAGAGTATAACTTATGAGTCACCTAACCCCTGTTACTCTTGGAATGCTGTTTGGTGGACAACACAGTATAAGGGATGGGTCTCACCCACATTGGAGGGAAAATCATTAAGGGAAACTTAACTGGAGTCCAGCTCTCCAGTTCAAAATGACCCCAAGGTCATTAGAGTACTTGAGGCCAGAAACTTAAAGCAGACCATAGAAATAGAGAAAGGTTATGGAGATACAAATGCCTGAGTAGAATGTGCCAAATATACCATCCAGAGTCTAAACAAAAGCAACTGTTATGCTTGTGCAACAGGCCAACCCGTTGCTCAAATTGTGCCATTCCCCTTGGGTATGGGAAAACATGAAAGGGAGTTTAAGTGTATAATACTCCTCTTTCAAGATGCTACTCCTGGCGAAAATTGTACGTTGTCCTCCCTTTTCCCTCCAGTCTGGAAGTGAAATGTCCAGGCCATATCAGCTTCTCATCTTGGTCCTGGAAACCACTCTGCCTATCTCTCCAGATGAGAAGAAGGGCTCCAGGATCTTGAAACCATAGCCTTGTGTACACAAGTGTGGAACATAAGTAAGGATAGTGCTGGCAAATTCTCCAGCTTAGCTATACCCCAAGCAGACCTCTGGTGGTACTGTGAGAAGGGCATTACACTAACTGAAAAGTGGAGAGGAACTTGCGCTTTGGTTCAATTGGCTATCCCATTCACCCTGGCATTTAAAAGTAAAGAAAAGGTACCAACCCAAGGCAAAAGAGGTAAGAGAAATGTATGAAATGTACCTGCTTCCTTTAATGAAAGAATTTATTTAGATAATATAGGGTTTCCTTGGGGAGTTCCAAATGAGTTTAAAGGTAAAAGTCAAGTGTCTGCAGGATTTAAATCATTCTTATTCTGGTAGATCACCATCAGTAAAAATGTGAATTGGCTGTTGTAATCAGCAAAAATTTATCAACTATACCAGAGATGTCATTAAGAGAATAGGAGAACAGTTAGATGCCACTAGCTGAATGGCATGGGAAAATAGAGTGGCCCTAGACAAAATGCTAGCTGAAAAGGCAGGTATCTGTGTTATAATTGGGGGAACTTGTTGCATGTTCATCCCCAATAATACGGCACCTGATGAAACTGTCACCAAAGCTTTATGAGGCTTGTTCTAGTTTGCTAATGCTTCACTGAAGGATGACCAATGGTGTCCGGAAAACCTCTGTTAGCTGGGAAAGCACATGGCTGACATCTGCTCCAAAGTTCTGGTTTCAAAATGGCTTTCTCCCAGGATGTTCCTCTCTAGCAAGCTTGCTCCTCTTCAAAACGTCACTCACAGCTGCACACTGAGTTCCTTCTCTTCGAATCAGCTAATTTATATGGCTCCACTGATCAAGGCCCACTCTGAATGGGTGGGGCCTTGCCTCCACGGAAATATCCCATCAGTTATCATCTACAGTTGGGTGGGGTGCATCTCCATGCAAACAACCTAATCCAAACGTTCCAACTTAATCCCCACTATTATGTCTGCCCCACAAGATTGCATCAAATAATATGGCTTTTTCTGGGGGACATAATACATTCAAACCGGCACATTCCACCCCCTGGACCCCAGAAAAACATATTCTTTCCAAATACAAAATACATTCATTCCATCACAGTATCACAAAAACTTAAATCATTTCAGTATCAAAAGTTAAGTACAAGATCCTATCAAAATCAATTATAGGCATGGTCAGTCCTAAGGCATAATTTTCCATTAGCTGTGGATCTGTGAACTTAGAACAAGTTATGTGCTTCCAATATACAAAGGAGAGACATTCATAGGATAAACATTCCCATTGCCATAAGGAGAAACAGTAAGGAAAACAGGGTTAACAGGACCAAAAGAGTTCCTAAAACCCACAGGACAAACTCCATTAGATTTCAAAGTCTGAGAGTCATTAAAAGAACGACATTGCATCCTTGGGGCTTGAGAGAGTGGGAGTCTAACTCTTCCTAAGGGCCTTTTCAGCAGCCCTTTCCTGTCCAAATGCTTAGGTGACTGCTCCAACATATCCACACATTGGGGAGACCACCTTCTTGGCCCCACCCTCCTCAAACATTGGGGCAGCTCCCGGATTCCCTTTCATCTCCAGGGCACATGCTCAACCCCTTCAGAACAGGGTGGTGGCAGCCAGGCTCTCCCCAATTCCCTGGAAATGTGCTCCACCCTCTTTGGGTCCTGAGGTGGCAAAACTCTTCCAGAGCATTGAGGTGGAAAGCCTGCCCTCAACCTCCAGGGCAAACTCACCCTTTCCATGCATGTGGGCTGCTCTGCTCTCCCAGCCCGAGACCTCTTGACTCCAGACCTCAACCTCCATGGCTCTGTCTTTGAAGAAATTTTTCCTTCAGTTTGTTCCTTGTCTGTCTTCTCCAGTCCAGACTGGCAATGGCTCTGTCTGTAGAGATCTTGCAAAAATTCTCTTGGCTTCACATGAAGCATGCAGGGTCAAAGCCATCAGACAATAGGAGTTTCCACAAATCCTTTCTGGATAATTCCATCTCCAATCTTGGCTTGTACTGAAATGGTGGCTGGGTTCCATGTTTGGTAACATCCTCAAATTGGGCTGTAGCTTCTGGAATTCCACCCCCTGGAAGCCTGTAATTTTCCAAGCCATCAGCTTCTGGTTTCTTTGAACCCAAGAGTTCAGTTCTAAGTTTATCTCTCTCTGCTCGCATTTTACTATAAGCTGCAAGGAGAAGCCAGGGTACATCTTCCATACATAGTCTGGAGATCTCCTCAGCTAAGTATTCCAGATTGTTGCTTTCAAATTCTTCCTTCCTTCTGACACCAGGACTCAGTTTTGCCAAATTCTCTGCCACTTTAAAACAAGGATCGCCTTTCTTCCAGTTCACAACAACACATTCATCATTTCTGTTCAAGTCCTCATCAGAAGTATCTTTAGAGTCCATATTTCCACAAACAGACTCTTCAAAGCAGTTTAGGCCTTTTCTATCAAGTTCCTCACAATTCTTCCAGAATCTTCCCCTTATCCACTTAAAAAGCCACTCCAACATGTTTGGTATTTGCAAACTCAGCAGCAAAAGCACCCCACTTCTCTGGTACCAAAATCTGTTCTCGTTTGCTAATGCTTCACTGAAGAATGGCCAGTGGTGTCCGGAAAACCTCTGTTAGCTGGCAAGGCACGTGGCTGGCATCTGCTCCAAAGTTCTGGTTTCAAAATGGCTTTCTCCCAGGACGTTCCTCTCTAGCAAGCTTGCTCCTCTTCAAAACATCACTCACAGCTGCACACTGAGTTCCTTCTCTTTGAGTCAGATCATTTATATGGCTCCACTGATCAAGGCCCACCCTGAATGGGTGGGGCCATGCCTCCATGGAAATATCCCATCAGTTATCATCGACAGTTGGGTGGGATGCATCTCCATGCAAACAACCTAATCCAAACTTTCCAACTTAATCCCCACTATTATGTCTGCCCCACAAGATTGCATCAAAGAATATGGCTTTTTCTGGGGGACATAATACATTCAAACTGGCACAAGGCTTAACAGCATTATCTCAGAAACTAGCAAAAAAATTCTGGCATTAACAACCCACTCACAAGGTGATTGGAAAATTGGTTCAGGAAATGGAAAGGAATTGCAATGTCTGTTTTAACTTCCATTGTCATTTCAGCTGGAGTATTCACAGCAGTTAGGTGTTACATTATTCCGTGTGCCCAGGGGTTCGTTCAAAGAGTCACTGAAACTACCCTAATCAAGAATATCAGCAGAATAATCTATACCCCCTTAAAGAAAAAGATACCTATAATGAGGAATGTGAAAAAGCTCTTAGCAGATTTGAGAAACTAGAATGTGAAAACTAAAAAGAGTTTAAAAGAAAGAGGAGGTAATCTGTAAGAAAGGATTAAGTTTAGCTTTCACATAAAGGCAACATAGGATAGGGAAAATGGTGGCAGAACTGGCTTAAACAGGCTCTGTGGTAAAGGGAAGGAGAGAGAGAAAGTCATAACTTAAGCCTAGAATCAGCACCAGCTCCTTTTATGGGAAAAATAACCAGGGTTGCTGGAATGTAAAGGGATATGGAGTATAATCAAGGCAGGGACTCTCAGCAGGAAATTTAAACTAGTAAACTCTCTCAGATAGGCTGTAACCTCTGGAGTACCCAGCCAATGGGGAAACAGGGGAGGGACTTGCATATTAGGGGTAGGATAAAACTATCACCATGTTCTTTTTCTGGCACACCCGCCATGTGTCTGGCTGTGCCTCCATTCTTGCAAGATCATGAATAAATTCCTTTCTCTTCCACAACTGGGTGTGTTTTTAAGGTATAATGCTTGTTTCTAACAACTCCCCAATCAAAGCACAAAGATTGATAGAATGGATAAAAAGTATGACTGTCGATATGCTGTCTATAAGAGACTCATCTTAGCCCAAGGACACAAATAGGTTGAAGGTGAAAAGTTAGAAAAAGACTTTTCCACAGCAACAGTAAGCAAAAAACTGCTGCAGTAGCTGTACTAATATTGGGCAAAATGAATGTTAAATTCAAAGTTATATGAGACAAAGAAGGACATTATGTAATAATAAAATGGACATTACAACAGTGGTAATAACAATCATAAATATTTATTCACCTAACTAGGGTTCCCTAAAATACATGAGGAAAACACTGGCAAAACTAAAGGGAGAAGTAGGCATCTCTGAAATGATAACTGGAGACTTCAATACATCACACTCATCAATAGATACAACAGCTAGACAGATCAGTAAGGAAGCAGAGAACTTGCCTAATATGATAAATGGACTAGACCTAACAAAAATACGGAACATTGCACCCACAATCTGCTGGATATGCATTTTTCTCAAGAGCTCATACATCATTCTCCAGGATAGAACATGTATTGGGTCACAGAACAATTCTCAAAAATTTAAAAAGATTGAAATTATACAAAGTACTTTCTCTGATCATAATGGAATAAAGCTGGAAATCAATAACAAGCAGAGAACCTAAAAATTCTCAAGTATATGGAGGCTAAACAACACATGCTTAAACAATCAGTGGGTCAAAGAAGAACTTGCAAGAGAAATCAGTAAATATCTGGAGACAAATTAAAATGAGAGCCTGACATATCAAAACATATGGAATGCAGGAAGGAAGTGCTGAAGGGAAGTTTAAAGCCCTAAGCACCTACATTAAAAAAAGAAGAAATAGCTAAAATCAGAGACCTAACTGCACACCTCGAGGAACTAGAAAAGAACAGCAAACTAACACAAAGCAAGCAGAAGGAAAGAAATAACAAAGATTTCTTTGTCTTGCCTAATTGCTCTAGCTAGAACTTTCAGCACAATGTTAAATAACAATGGTGACAGTGGGCATCCTTGTCTCATTCCTGATGTTAGAGGGAAAACCTTCAGTCTTTTTGCACTGAGTAGGCTGTTAGCTGTGGGTTTTTCATTTATTCCTTTTATCATTTTTTTAGTATTGATTTTATTGAGATATATTCACATACCATGCAGTCATATAAAACAAATCATACATTTGATTGTTCACAGTACCATTACATAGTTGTGCATTCATCACCAAAATCAATCCTTGACACCTTCATTACCATACATACAAAAATAACAAGAATAATAATTAAAGTGAAAAAGAGCAGTTAAAGTAAAAAAGAACACTGGGTGCCTTTGTTTGTTTCCTTCCCCCAGCTTTTCTACTCATCCATCCATAAACTAGACAAAGGGGAGTGTGGTCCTTATGGCTTTCCCAATCCCATTGTCACCCCTCATAAGCTACATTTTTATACAATTGTCTTCAAGATTCATGGGTTCTGGGTTGTAGTTTGATAGTTTCAGGTATCCACCACCAGCTACCCCAATTCATTAGAACCTAAAAAGGGTTGTCTAAAGTGTGCATAAGAGTGCCCACCAGAGTGACCTCTCGGCTCCTTTTGGAATCTCTCTGCCACTGAAGCTTATTTCATTTCCTTTCACATCCCCCTTTTGGTCAAGAAGCTGTTCTGCGTCACACAATGTCATGTCTACATTCCTCATTGGGAGTCATATTCCATGTTGCCAGGGAGATTCACCCCCACGTAGGGGGGAGGGCAGTGATTTCACCTTTCAAGTTGGCTTAGCTAGAGAGAGAGGGCCACATCTGAGCAACAAAGAGGCATTCAGGAGGAGGCTCTTCAGCACAATTACAGGGAAGCCTAGCCTCTCCTTTGCAGCAACAGTCTTCCCAAGGGCAAGTCCTGTGGCAGAGGGCTCAACCAATCAAACCACCAGTCCCCTATGTCTGTGAGCACATTAACAACCATTGCGGTGGGGCAGGCCAACACCCCTGCATTCTCCACCAGCTCCTCAAGGGGGCTCTGCATATTTTTTCCTTTTTTTTTAAATTAACTTTTTTAATCAACTGTATGAAAAATTAAAAAAAAATTTAAAACATACAATAAAAGAAAATTTCAAACAGACCATAATGAGGGAGTAAAAAAAAGACAACTAACCTAAGATAACATGTTCCTACTCTACCCCAAGAAAGTAACCTAATATAGCAACATTTCTGTGAACTTGTTCCTACTATTCCAATCAGAAATTAACAGACCATAGTCATTCCTGGGCATTCCCAGAATGTTAAATATACCCATGATAGCTTATCTGTTCTTATTGGATTATCATTCCCCCTTCCTTAATTGCTCTCTATCGCTAGTACCCCTATATTCTACATTATAAACCATTTGTTTTATGTTTTTCAAAGTTCACTTTAGTGGCAGCATATAATGTTTCTCTTTTTATGCCTGGCTTATTTCGCTCAGCATTATGTCTTCAAGGTTCATCCATTTTGTCATGTTTCATGACATCGTTACTTCTTGCTGCCACATAGTATTCCATCATGTGTATATAACACATTTTATTTATCCACTCATCTGTTGAAGGACATTTGGGTTGTTTCCATCTCTTGGCAATTGTGAATAATGCTGCTGTGAACATTGGCGTGCAGATATCTGTTTGTGTCACTGCTTTCCGATCTTCCGAGTATATACCGAGAAGTGCAATCGCTGGATCGAATGGTAACTCTATATCTAGTTTTCTAAGGAACTGCCAGACTGACTTCCAGAGTGGCTGAACCATTATACAGTCCCACCAACAGTGAATAAGAGTTCCAATTTCTCCACATCCCCTCCAGCATTTGTAGTTTCCTGTTTGTTTAATGGCAGCCATTCTAACCGGTGTTAGATGGTATCTCATTGTGGTCTTAATTTGCATCTCTCTAATAGCTACTGAAGCTGAACATTTTTTCATGTGTTTCTTGGCCATTTGTATTTCCTCTTCAGAGAACTGTCTTTTCATATCTTTTGCCCATTTTATAATTGGGCTGTCTGTACTATTGTCATTGAGTTGTAGGATTTCTTTATATATGCAAGATATCAGTCTTTTGTTAGACACATGGTTTCCAAAAATTTTTTCCCATTGAGTTGGCTGCCTCTTTCCCTTTTTGAGAAGTTCCTTTGAGATGAAGAAACTTCTAAGCTTGAGGAGTTCCCATTTATCTATTTTTTCTTTTGTTGCTTGTGCTTTGGGTGTAAAGTCTAGGAAGTGGCCGCCTAATACAAGGTCTTGAAGATGTTTTCCTACATTATCTTCTAGGAGTTTTATGGTACTTTCTTTTATATTGAGATCTTTGGTCCATTTTGAGTTAATTTTTGTGTAGGGGGTGAGGTAGGGGTCCTCTTTCATTCTTTTGGATATGGATATTCAACTCTCCCAGCCCCATTTGTTGAAAAGACCATTATGACTCAATTCAGTGACTTTGGGGGCCTTATCAAAGATCAGTCAGCCATAGATCTGAGGGTCTATCTCCGAATTCTCAATTCGATTCCATAGATCTATATGTCTATCTTTGTGTTAGTACCATGCTGTTTTGACAACTGTGGCTTTATAATAAGCTTCAAAGTCAGAGATTGTA
Source organism: Choloepus didactylus (assembly GCF_015220235.1). Taxonomy (NCBI): domain Eukaryota; kingdom Metazoa; phylum Chordata; class Mammalia; order Pilosa; family Megalonychidae; genus Choloepus; species Choloepus didactylus. The sequence goes on along the minus strand of NC_051335.1, from coordinate 41,068,305 downwards.
AGTCCTCCCACTTTGTTTTTCTTTTTTAAAGTGTCTTTAGCAATTTGAGGCATCTTCCCTTTCCAAATAAATTTGATAACTAGCTGTGCCGGTCTGAATGTATTGTGTCCCCCAAATGCCATTATCTTTGTGGTCTTGTGTGGGGCAGACGTTTTTGGAGCTGGTTAGATTTGCTTGGAATGTGCCCCACCCAGCTGTGGGCAATGATTCTGATGAGATGTTCTCATGGAGGCGTGGCCCCACCCATTCAGGGTGGGCCTTGATCCGTGGAGCTATATAAATGAGCTGACTCAGAGAGGAAAGAGAGTGCAGCTGGGAGTGATGTTTTGAAGAGAACCAAGCTTGCTAGAGAGGAACATCCTGGGAGAAAGCCGTTTTGAGGCCGGAGCTTTGGAGCAGACGCCAGCTGCCTTCCCAGCTAACAACGGTTTTCTGGACGCCATTGGCCATCCTCCAGTGAAGGTACCCGATTGCTGAGGTATTACCTTGGACGCTTTGTGGCCTTAAGACTGTAACTGTGTAGTGAAATAAACCCCCATTTTATAAAAGCCTATCCATCTCTGGTGTTTTGTATTCTGCAGCATTAGCAAACTAGAACAGATTTTGGTACCAGAGAAGTGGGGTGCTTTTGCTGCTGAGTTTGCAAATACCAAACATGTTGGAATGGCTTTTTAAATGGATAATGGGGAGTTTCTGGAAGAGTTGTGAGGAGCTTGATAGAAAAGGGCAAAACTGCTTTAAAGAGACTGTTTGTGGAAATATGGACTCTAAAGACACTTCTGATGAGGCCTTGAGCAGAAATGATGAATGTGTTTTTGCAAACTGGAAGAAAGGTGATCCTTGTTTTAAAGTGGCGGAGAATTTGGCAAAATTGAGTCCTGGTGTCAGATGGAGGGAAGAATTTAAAAGTGGCAACCTGGAATACTTAGCTGAGGAGATCTCCAGACTACGTGTGGAGGATGTATCCTGGCTTCTCCTTGCAGCTTATAGTAAAATGCGAGCAGAGAGAGATAAACTTAGAACTGAACTCTTGGGTTCAAAGAAACCAGAAGCTGATGGCTTGGAAAATTCCAGGCTTCCAAGGGGTGGAATCCCAGAAGCAACAGCCCAACGTGAGGATGTTACCAAACATGGAACCCAGCTGCAATTTCAGTACAAGCCAAGATTGGAGATGGAATTATCCAGAAAGGATTTGTGGAAACTCTTATTGTCTGATGGCTTTGACCCCTGCATGCTTCATGCAAAGCCAACAGAATTTTTGCGAGATCTTTATAGACAGAGCCATTGCCGGTCTGGACTGGAGGAGACAGACAAGGAAAAAATTAAAGGAAAAATCTCTTCAAAGACAGAGCCATGGAGGTTGAGGTCTGGAGTCAGGAGGTCTAGGGCTGGGAGAGCGGAGCAGCCCACACACAGGGAAAGGGTGAGTTTGCCCTGGAGGTCGAGGGCGGGCCTTCCGCCTCGTTGCTCAGGAAATGTCCTGCCACCCCAAGCCCCAAAGAGGGTGGAGCACATTCCCAGGGAATTGGGGAGAGCCTGGCTGCCACCACGCTGTTCTGAAGGGGTTGAGCATGTGCCCCGGAGATGGAAGGGAATTCGGGAGCTGCCCCGAGGTTTGAGGAGGGTGGGGCCGAGAAGGTGGTCTCCCCAATGTGTGGAAATGTTGGAGCACTCACCTAAGCATTTGGAGAGGAAAGGGCTGCCAGAGAGGCCCTTAGGAAGGGTTAGACTACTGCTCTCTCAAGCCCCAAGGATGCAATGTTGTTCTGTAAATGACTCTCAGACTTTGAAATCTAATGGAGTTTGTCCTGCAGGTTTTAGGAACTGTTTTGGTCCTGTTAACCCTGTTTTCCTTACTGTTTCTCCATATGGCAATGGAAATGTTTATCCTATGAATGTCCCTCCTTTGTATATTGGAAGCATATAACTTGTTCTAAGCCCACAGATCCAAAGCTAAAGGAGACTTTTGCCTTAAGACCCACCATGCCTTTATTTGATTTTGATGGGATTTTGTACTTAACTTTTGTTACTGAAATGGTTTAAGTTTTTGTGATATTGTGATGGAATGAATGTATTTTGTATTTGGAAAGATATTGTCATTTTGGGGTCCAGGGGGTGGAATGTGCCGGTCTGAATGTATTGTGTCCCCCAAATGCCATTATCTTTGTGGTCTTGTGTGGGGCAGACGTTTTTGGAGCTGGTTAGATTTGCTTGGAATGTGCCCCACCCAGCTGTGGGCAATGATTCTGATGAGATGTTCTCATGGAGGCGTGGCCCCACCCATTCAGGGTGGGCCTTGATCCGTGGAGCTATATAAATGAGCTGACTCAGAGAGGAAAGAGAGTGCAGCTGGGAGTGATGTTTTGAAGAGAACCAAGCTTGCTAGAGAGGAACATCCTGGGAGAAAGCCGTTTTGAGGCCGGAGCTTTGGAGCAGACGCCAGCTGCCTTCCCAGCTAACAACGGTTTTCTGGACGCCATTGGCCATCCTCCAGTGAAGGTACCCAATTGCTGAGGTATTACCTTGGACGCTTTGTGGCCTTAAGACTGTAACTGTGTAGTGAAATAAACCCCCATTTTATAAAAGCCTATCCATCTCTGGTGTTTTGTATTCTGCAGCATTAGCAAACTAGAACACTAGCTTTTCCAAGTCTGCAAAGCAGGTTGTTGGAATTTTGATTGGGATTGCATTGAATCTGTAGATGAGTTTGGGTAGAATTGACATCTTAATGACATTTAGCTTTCCTATCCATGAACATGGAATATTTTTCCATCTTTTAAGGTCCCCTTTTATTTCTTTTAGTAGAGTTATGTAGTTTTCTTTGTATAAGTCTTTTACATCTTTGGTTAAGTTTATTCCTAGGTACTTGTTTTTTAGTTGCTATTGAAAATGGTATCTTTTTCTTGAGTGTCTCTTCAGTTTGTTCATTTCTAGCATATAGAAACATTACTGACTTCTGTGCATTAATCTTCTATCCCGCTACTTTGCTAAATTTATTAGCTCTAGTAGGTGTATCGTCGATTTCTCAGGGTTTTCTAGATATAAGATCATGTCATCTGCAAACAATGACAGTTTTACTTCTTCTTTTCCAATTTGGATGCCTTTTATTTCTTTGTCTTGCCGGATTGCCCTGGCTAGCACTTCCAGCACAATGTTGAATAACAGTGGTGACAGCGGGCATCCTTGTCTTGTTCCTGATCTTAGAGGGAAGGCTTTCAGTCTCTCACCATTGAGTACTATGATGGCTGTGGGTTTTTCATATATGCTCTTTATCATGTTGAGGAAGTTTCCTTCAATTCCTATCTTTTGATGTGTTTTTATCAAAAAGAGATGTTGGATTTTGTCAAATGCTTTTTCAGCATCTATTAAGATGATCAATTGATTTTTCCCTTTTGACTTGTTAATGTGTTGTAATATATTGATTGTTTTTCTTATGTTGAACCATCCTTGCATGACTGGAATGAACCCCACTTGGTCATGGTGTTTGATTTTTTTAATGTGTCTTTGGATTCGATTTGCAAGTATTTTGTTGAGGATTTTTGCATCTATTTTTATTAGGGAGATTGGCTGGTAGTTTTCCTTTTTTGTAGCATCTTTGCCTGGTTTTGGTATTAGATTGATGTTAGCTTCCTAAAATGAGTTAGGTAGTGTTCCATTTTTTTCAATGTTTTGAGGAGTTTGAGTAAGATTGGTGTCAGTTCTTTCTGGAAAGTTTAGTAGAATTCCCCTGTGAAGCCATCTGGCCCTGGGCATTTATTTGTGGGAAGATTTTGGATGACTGATTGGATCTCTTTGCTTGTGATGGGTTGATTGAGGTCTTCTGTTCTTCTCTGGTCAGTCTAGGTAGTTCATATGTTTCCAGGAAATTGTCCATTTCCTCTACATTATCCAGTTTGTTGCCATACAGTTGTTCATAGTATCCTCTTATAATGTTTTTAATTTCTTCAGGATCTGCAGTTATGTCACCTTTTCAATCATTATTTTGTTTATATGGGTCTTCTCTCTTTTTTATTTCGTCAGTCTAGCTAGAGGCTTGTCAATCTTGTTGATCTTCTCAAAGAACCAACTTTTGGTGATATTTATCCTCTCTATTGTTTTTTTGTTCTCTATATCATTTATTTCTGCTTTAATCCTTGTTATTTCTTATCTTCTACTTGGTTTAGGATTGGTTTGCTGTTCATTTTCTAGTTTCTTCAGTTGATCCATTAGTTCTTTGACTTTGGCTCTTTCTTCCTTTTTAATGTATGTGTTTAGTGTTATAAATTCCCCCCTCAGTACTGCTTTTGCTGCATCCCATAGGTTTTGGTATGTTGTGTTCTCATTTTCATTCGTCTCTATATATTTAGCAATTTCTCTTGCTATTTCTTCTTTAACCCAATGATTGTTTAGGAGTGCCAGATGCTTTTTTGAACTTTCAATTTCTGCCTTATGTACACCCAGTGTTTTCTTTATAGCCTTTATCTCTTTTGCCATATCTTCTCTAAACTTTTTGAATTGATTTAGCATTAGTTGTTTAAATTCCTGTATCTCAGTTGAAGTGTAAGTTTGTTCCTTTGGGCCATAACTTCATTTTTCTTAGTGTAGGTTGTAGTTTTATGTTGTCTAAGCATCTGGCCTCCTTAGCCACTCCAATCAGGTTTTCCCAGATGAGAACAGGCTCAGGTCCCATAAGTAGGAAATATTCAGTATCTAATTTCCCAGATAGTGTGTCTTAGAGGATTGACACACCCTGTGCTTTTCTGCCCAGCAGGTCGTGCCTGTCAGCCTGTCACTCCAGACTGTGTAAGGGGCTGTTTTCCCCCAGGCTTTGGGGTCTGGTTCTGAATGGAAGGTGGGTAGTAGAGCTGGGCCCCACCTCTTTCCTCTTGGGAAGATATGCCCCCTAGAGAGAGGTCATTTGCATATAAATTCTTTGATCTCTGATTCTGCTGTCTCCATGTTTGTCTGGGTCAGAATGCTGCAAGTTTAAGATGGCTGAGGCTTTCTCTACTGTAGAGCACTGTAAGCCAAAAATGGTTGAGGCTGTCTCCACTGAGCCACCCAGGTTGAGAGAGAGAGAGAAAGGGACAGAAAGCCACCTTTCAGGGTGAGTCTATAGCCCCCTGATTCACCTGTTGGCCAGAGATGGCACCCGATCCTTTGGGCTCCCCATCCCAAGACAGATACATCCCCTGGTTCTTCAAGGTCAGTTGTCACCAAAAGCTTCTGCTTGTTGAGGATTCGCAGTCTGTACTGAGTGGTTAACATTAAAACCCTAGTTGGAGCTGGGCTGAGGTGTATTTGCTTGTTCAGAGAGTGCTGCTCTCTAGCACCACAAGGCTTCCGTGAGGGAGGGGCTCTCAGCTCACATACACAGTATTTACTTACAGATTTTATGCTGTGATCTCAGGCATTCCTCCCAATTCATGTTGGTGTATGATGAGTGGACAGTCACATTTTTCTCACCACAGTTATTCCAGGTTATTTACTAGTTTCTGTTGTTTGTTAATTGTTCCAAGGGGACTAACTAGCTTCCATTCCTCTCTATGCTGCCATCTTACCTCCTCACACAACTCCCCTCCATTTTACTCTTGATTAGTATTAGTATCGTATCTCCATCCCTTAACTTCTTTTTGTCCCCATTTTTCTACTCATCCATCAATACACTGGACAAAGGGAGTGTGATCCACAAGCTTTTCATAATCATACTGCTACCCCTTGTAAGCTACATGGTTATACAATCATCTTCAAGAGTCAAGTCTCCTGGGTTGGAGTTTGATAGTTTCAGGTATTTACTTCTAGCTATTCTAGTACGTTAAAACCTAAAAAGGGATATCTATATAGTGCATAAGAATGCCCAACAGAGTGACCTCTCAACTCCATTTGAAATCTCTTAGCCACTGAAACTTTATTTTGTTTCATTTCATGTCCTCCTTTTGATCACGAAAATGTTCTCAATCCCACAATACCAGTTCCAGATTCATCCCTGGGAGTGATATCCTGCATTACCAGGAAGATTTACACTCCTGGGAGTCAGCTTCCACATAGGGGGAAGGGCAGTGAGATCACCTGCAGAGTTGGCTTAGCTAGAGAGAGAGGGCCACATGTGAGCAACAAAGAGGTTCTCTGAGGGAGACACTTAGGCACAATTATAAGTAGGCTTAGCTTCTCCTCTGCAGTAACAAGCTTCATAAGGGCAAATCCCAGGATAGAGGACTCAGCATACCAAACGGGCAGTCCTCAATGTTTGTGAGAACATCAGCAACAACCCAGGTGGGAAGTTCAACATTTCTGCCTTTTCCCTCAGCTCCTCAGTGGGGCCTGCATATACACTTTTATTCTCTGAATTACTTTGGGATATATCAATGTTTCACACTAACCTGTACAAAACTACCAGATCTCACTTCCATTTCAAAGTTCCATGTAATTATGGTGTTTGAATAAACTGACCATAGAAATTAAATTGTTTAGTGCACTACAGAAAATATAGATCCTTCACCAAATAAACATCTCTTCCCTTTGTCTCACATGGAAGTTGAAGCTTTAAAACACTGTCAGTATCGTCTTTTACCCTTTGGTCTGATTTGCCTTAGTCCTAACCACATCTGCTTCAATCATATCTCTTATTGAAATCTGGACTCTTTTTCAGGTTTTTTAACAGTTGTTTTATGTGCTAATACTGACATTTATATCTGCTGAGCTCTAGCTCTGAGTTTCAGGTGTCACATACATACCCAAAGTTCCAGAGACTGACCAGGTCATACACAAAGGGATCAGTATCTGAGAATTTGGAGAGAGCCATAACAATTCAGGAATACATGTGACTGCTGTAAGAGCTTACAATCTAGGGACCATTATAGTAAGTGTTCCCCTGATAAGCTGTGCTCTAAGATTCAATTCTGGGTTTACACATTGTAGTTATTCCATATTGGTGAGGCATTATAATGTTTGTCTTTGTTTCTGGTGTACTTCACTCAAAATGCTGTCTGCAGGATCCATTCACCTCCTTGTGAGTCTCACAGATTCACTCCTCACAGTTGCTCAATATTCCATTGTATGCATACACCACAGTTCACCATTCTGCTCATCTAGTCAATGTACCCTTAGGCCACGTCCACCCATGGCAAATCATAAACATTGCATCCAGAAACACCAGTGTGCAAATGTCCATACATGTCTCTGTTCTCAGATCTTCCAAGTAAATACCCCCTAATGAGGTTTCAGGTCATTATGGCACCAACATACTTAGCTTGTGAACCACCACTCTGTCCTCTTCTGCCTCCTTACCAGCAGTAAATAGGTACATCACTCTCTCCATGTTTTCTTCAGCACTTTTATCCACAGTTATATTATTTTCTACAATTTTATAGAGATATATTCATATACCATACAATTATCCACACTGTACAATCAATTGTTCATTCTATCATTATAAAATTGTGCATTTATCACCACAGTCAACACTTGAACATATTGCTTACAAGGAAAAAAGTTTTTCTTTTAAAGAATAAGAAAAATATAATAAAAGGTAAAATAAAATGTCACACAATGCAATATAATAGTAAGGTCAGACAACACCACCACTAACAAGAATCCCATATCCCTCCCTTATATCCCCCTCTCATTCTCTTTTAGCTTTGGTATATTGCTTTGCTGCATTCCACAGAAGCATATTACAGTGTTACTGTTGACCACAGACTAGTTTGCTTTGATTATACTTTTTCCCTAATACCATCTCTTTTTCTACACTTTGCCTGGTTGACATTCATTTGTTCTCTCACATGTAAAAACATTGTTGTATTTGTACATTTAGTCACAATCATTGACCACTCCAGTTTTTACTGTTATACAGTCCAGGTCTTACTGTCTTTACCTTTGGTGTCATGCATGCCCCCAGCCCTCCTCTTTCAGCTTTACTCACAGACATCTTTGTTCAGTGTACTTACAATATTGTGCTACCATCACACAGTATTATGCTAGCCATTTCTGGATCTATACAATCAATCCTGATGAACATTTCACAGTCCTTCAGCATCAAATGTCCAATCTCTACCCTCTATCTCCTGAAACCTGTGTTATCAGCTTTTAACTCAAAGTTTGCTCATTAATATTAGTTCATATTAGTGAGACCATACAGTATTTGTCCTTTTGTTTCTGGCTAACTTTGCTCAACATAATGTCCTCAAGGTTAATCCATGTTATTATATGTTCTGGGACTTTTTTTTTTTTTGCTACAATGTTATACAATCATCTTCAAATTCTGAGTTGTAGTTTGATAGTTTCAGCTATTTACAGCTAGCTATTCCAATTCATTAAAACCTAAAAAGGGTTATATATATATTGTGCATAAGAGTGGCCACCAGAATAACCTCTTGGCTCCTTTTGGAATCTCTCAGCCACTGAAACTTATTTCATTTCATTTCAAGTCCCCCTTTTGATCAAGATGTTCTCCATCCCATGATGCCAGGTCTAGATTCCTCCCTAGGGGTCATATTCCATGTTGCCAGGGAGATTTACACCCCTGGGTGTCAGATCCCACGTAGGGGAGAGGGCAGTGATTTCACCTGCCAAGTTGGCTTAGCTAGAGAGAGAGGGCCACATCTGAGCAACAAAGAGGCATTCAGGAGGAGACCCTTAGGCACGCTTATAAGCAGGCATAACCGCTCCTTTGCAGTAACAGTCTTCCCAAGGGCAAGTTGCATGACAGAGGGCTCGGCACATCAAACCACCAGTCCCGAATGTCTGCGAACACCTCAGTGACCATTAAGGTGGGGAAGCCCAACACCCCTGCATTCTCCAATTCCTCAGGGGGGCTCTGCATATTTTTTTCATGTTTTTTTTTTAATTGTTAACTATGTTAAAAAATTTAGAAAACATAACAATAAAAAAAAAAACATTTCAAGCAAACCAAAATAAGAGAATAAAAAAAGACAACTAACCTAAAATAACTACTTCCAACATGTTCCTACTCTACCCAAGAAAATATACAGACTATAACCCAGCAAAAGAGTAGGAAAGACAGGTAACCTAAGATAATTAACATTTCTGTGAACTTGTTCCTAAGACCATACCCACCAGAAATTAACAAACCATAGGCATTCCTGGGCATTCCCAGAATGTAAAATTTACCCACGATAACTTATATGTTCTTATTAGGCTACCACTCCCCCTTCACTAATTGCTCTGTATCGCTAGGTCCCCTACATTCTACATTATAAACATTTATTTTACATTTTTCAAAGTTCACATTAGTGGTAGCATATAATATTTCTCTTTTTGTGCCTGGCTTATTTCACTCAGCATCATGTCTTCAAGGTTCATCCATGTTGTCATGTTTCGTGACATTGTTCCTTCTTACTGCCATGTAGTATTCCATCGTGTGTATATAACACATTTTATTTATCCACACATCTGTTGAAGTACATTTGGGTTGTTTCCATCTCTTGACAATTGTGAATAATGCTGCTATGAACATTGGTGTACAAATATCTCGTTGAATCACTGCTTTCAGATCCTCTGGGTATATACTGAGAAGTGAAATTGCTGGATTGAGGGGTAATTCTGTATCTAGTATTCTGTGGAACTGCCAGACTGTCCTCCAAGGTGGCTGTACCATTACACAGTCCCATCAGCAATGAATGAGTTCCAATTTCTCCACATCCTCTCCAGCTGTTTCTAGTTTCCTGTTTGTTTAATGGCAGCGATTTTAATTGGTGTGAGACGATATCTCCTTGTGGTCTTAATTTGCATCTCCCTAATAGCTAATGAAGATGAACATTTTTTCCTGTGTTTTTTAGCCATTTGTATTTCCTCTTCAGAGAACTGTGTTTTCATATCTTTTGCCCATTTTATAATTTGGCTGTCTGTACTATTGTCATTGAGTTGTAGGATTTCTTTATATCTGCAAGATATCCTTCTTTTGTCAGATACATGGTTTCCCCAAATTTTTTCCCATTCAGTCAGCTACCTCTTCACCTTTTTGCCAAATTCCTTTGAGGTACGGAAACTTCTAAGCTTGAGGAGTTCCCATTTATTTTTTCTTTTGTTGCTTATGCTTTGGGTGTAAGGTCTAATACAAGGTCTTGAAAATGTTTCCCTATATCATCTTCTAGGAGTTTTATGGTACTGTCTTTTATATTGAGGTCTTTGATCCGCTTTGATTTCATTGTTGTGTAGGGTGTGAGGTAGAGGTTCTCTTTCATCCTTTTGGATATGGATATCCAACTCTCCCAGCCCCATTTGTTGAAAAGACTGTTATGTCCCAGTTCAGTGGCTTTGGGGGCCTTATCAAAGATCACCCAGTCATAGATCTGGGGGCCTATCTCCAAATTCTCAATTCAGTTCCTTTGATCAATATGTCATTGTGCCAGTGCCATGCTGTTTTGACTACTATGGCTTTATAATAAGCTTCAAAGTCAGGGAGTGTAAGTCCTCCCACTTGTTTTTCTTTTTTAGAGTGTTTTTAGCAATTCAAGGCATCTTTCCTTTCCAAATAAATTTGATAATGAGCTTTTCCAAGTCCTCAAAGTAAGTTGTTGGAATTTTGATTGGGATTGCATTGAATCTGTAGATGACTTTGTGTATAATTGACATCTTAATGACATTTAGCCTTCCTATCCATGAACATAGAATGTTTTTCCATCTTTTAAGGTCCATTTCTATTTCTTTTAGTAGAGTTATGTAGTTTTCGTTGTATAATTCTCTTACATCTTTGATTAAGTTTATTCCTAGGTACTTGGTTTTTTAGTTGCTATTGAAAATGTTATCTTTTTCTTGAGTGTCTCTTCACTTCATTCATTTCTAGCATATAGAAACATTCCTGACTTATGTGCATTAATCTTGTATCCCACTACTTTGCTAAATTAGTTTATTAGCTCTAGTAGCTGTATCATTGATTTCTCAGGGTTTTCCAGATATAAGATCATATCATCTGCAAATAATGACAGCTTTACTTCTTCTGTTCCAATTTGGATGCTTTTATTTCTTTGTCTTGTTAGGTTGCCCTGGCTAGCACTTCTAGCACAATGTTGAATAACACTGGTGATAGTGGGCATCCTTGTTTCATTCCTGATGTTAGAAGGAAGGTTTTCAGTCTCTCTCCATTGAGTATTATGCTGCCTGTGGGTTTTTCATATATTCTCTTGATCATATTGAGGAAGTTTCCTTCAATTCCTACCTTTTGAAGTGTTTTTATCAAAAAGGGATGTTGGATTTTGTCGAATGCTTTTTCAGCGTCTGTTGAGAAGATCATTTAATTTTTCTCTTTGATTTGTTAATGTATTGTAATACATTGATTGATTTTCTTATGTTGAACTATCCTTGCATGCCTCGATTGAACCCCACTTGGTCATGGTGTATAATTTTTTTAATATATCTTTGGATTTGATTTACAAGTATTTTGTTGAGAATTTTTACATCTATATTCATTAGGGAGATTGGCTGGTAGTTTTCCTTTTTTGTAGCATCTTTGCCTGGATTTGTTATTAAATTGATGTTAGCTTCATAAAATGTATTAGGTAGTATTCTGTTTTCTTCAATGTTTTGAAAGAGTTTAAGTAAGATTGGTGTCAGTTCTTTTTGGAAAATTTGGTATGATTCCCCGGTGAATCTGTCTGGTCCTGGGCATTTACTTTTGGGAAGGTTTTTGATGACTGATTGGATCTCTTTGCTTGTGATTGGTTAGTTGAGGTCTTCTGTTTCTTCTCTGGTCAGTCTAGGTTGTTCATGTGTTTCCAGGAAATTGTTCATTTTCTCTACATTATCCAGTTTGTTGGCATACAGTTGTTCATAAAATCATCTTATAACTTTTTTAATTTCTTTGGGATATGCAGTTATGTTGCATTTCTCATTCATTATTTGTTTATTTGGGTCTTCTGTCTTATTGATTTTGTCAGTCTAGCTAGAGGCTTTTCAATCTTGTTGATCTTCTCAAAGAACCAACTTTGGTGTTATTTATTGTCTATTATTTTTTTTTTGTTTTCTGTGTCATTTATTTCTGCTTTTATCCTTGTTATTTCTTTTCCTCTACTTTATTTAGGATTAGTTTGTTCATTTTCTAGCTTCTTCAATTGCTCTGTTAATTCTTGGTTTTAGCTCTTTCTTCCTTTTTGATGTATGCATGTAGCATTATAAATTTTTGATGTATGCATTTAACACTATAAAGGTTTTTTTATTTTTTCTGAAATTATATTGATGTATAATCAACATAACATACAATTATTCAAGGTATACAATCGGTTGTTAACAGTATTGTCATATAGTTGTGCATTTGTCACCACAAAGTTTGAACATTTTCATTATCCAAAAAATAAAATAAAGATTAAAATAAAAAAGAACATCCCAAGCATCCCACTCCCTTCCTCCCCTCCATTGTTCATTTACTATTTTTTTTGGCCAATTAATTTTTATTAGCCAACTCTCTCAGCATTTGTTTGTCTGTGAAAAATTTAAGCTCTCCCTCAAATCTGAAGGAGAGTTTTGCTGGATAAAGTATTCTTCGTTGGAAATTTTTCTCTCTCAGAATTTTAAATATGTCATGCCCCTGCCTTCTAACCTCCATGGTGGCTGCTGAGTAGTCACTACTTAGTCTTATGTTGTTTCCTTTGTATGTGGTGAATTGCTTTTCTCTTGCTGCTTTCAGAACTTGCTCCTTCTCTTCAGTATTTGACAGTCTGATCAGAATATGTCTCGGAGTGGGTTTATTTGCATTTATTCTATTTGGAGTTCGCTGGGCATTTATGCTTTGCATACTTGTATTGTGTAGAAGGTTTAGGAAGTTTTCCCCAAGAATTTCTTTGAATACTCTTTCTAGACCTTTACCCTTCTCTTCCCTTCTGGGACACCAATGAGTCTTAAATTTGGACGTTTTATTTCATCTATCATATCCCTGAGATCCCTTTCAATTTTTTCAATTTTTTTCTCCATTCTTTCTTTTGTTCTTTCATTTTCTGTTCTGTGCTCCTCGAGGAGGCTGAGTTGTTGTTCAAGCTCCTCTAATCTTGTATTATGAGTATCCAGAGTCTTTTTAATTTGGCCTACAGTTTCTTTAACTTCCATCAGATCTTCTATTTATTTATTTCCTCTTGCAATATCTTCTTTATGCTCTTCTAGCATCTTTATGTCTTTTATATTCTGTGCCATGCTCTTCTTCACGTCCTTTATATCCCATGCCATGCCTTTCTGTAGTTCTTTGATTAATTGGGCCATGTACTGTGTGTCTTCTGATCTTTTGATTTGAGTGTTTGGGTTCGGGTTCTCCATGTCATCTGGTTTTATCATCTGGTTTAAGATTTTCTGTTTCTTTTGGCCTCTTGGCATTTGCTTTACTTGATCTTTAATTTGTTAGAATTGTAGCTTGGTGGCATACACTTTCTCTAACTAACCAACAGATGGTGTCTGTGAGTCACTTATTCCCCTCAAGTCAGTTCTCCCCAACTTTGTGGTGTGTGGGGATCTGATTCTTCTGGGGTCCAATTGGTGCACTTAATTTGGGTGTGTTGTCGGTGGTGTCTGCCCTCAATGAGGGGCGTGTGCCTGAGCGGTTAGGGAGGAAGGGCAGGTTTAATAATCAGACCTCCCAGGTATTTCTGGAGGTTTAAGGCTGTTCTCTGCCACTGACCCAAAGTCCTTGGTATTGGCATAGGTTCCCTGGGATTTCCAAGCAGTTCCCCCCTCCCTGCTGTGCTTTTCCAGGACCTCTGCTGAGTGGGGGAGGGCCGTGCCACGTCACAGGTGAGCACCAGCCTCCAGGGAAGCCCTGGGCTGCTGGGCTCTGTAGGGGCATTTCCAGCCCACTTCAGAAATGGTTGAATGGGACATGTTAACTTCCCCCTTTCTGCACAGCTCCGCCCTCCCAGCTCTGGGACAATCAGCCTTGGGTGTATTCAAGGCCACTGTCCACGGCCGATATTGTACCGTGTGAGCAGTGCTGCAGGAAAGACTCCCTGTCAGGCTGGGTTTCTTGGCTCAGTGCTGTGCTGTGTGTTTGGCCCTGGGCAGGAGTAGCCCCGCCCACTGGGGAGACAGGTGCAAGTCGTGGGGTTTTTTTTTTTTTTGAAAGGCAATTCACTGTACATATTTTATTTACAGTTTTGTACACTGTCTTAATATGAATGGGACTGCTTCTCTACTTGAGCCATTTTAACCAAAGCAAAATAACCTAAGTAATACAAAGTGTTAAAATACAGCATAAAGATACAAAAACAGACATTCTAATTCTAGTTAGGAATGTAATTATGATGTTACATTTTTAAAAATCCACAATTATGTTTAGGAAATGTCACAAACATAGATTACTGATTTGAATGAAATGCATAAATTTGTAGCAAAGCTTTGTAGTTACAAAAACAAAAAACAAAAAAAATTACCAAAAAATGCACAAATTAATGTTTATTCCACCTTTGTCTCATATTCCTGGATCCTTCACCAATGTTACATGAAGAAAAAAACAAAAGCAAAACAAAATGAATAACTGAAATCAGAATCCCTAATGTTATCAAGTAGGGAAACAAATAAATTAAAATCTAGCAACCTTCAGCAAGAGTACAGCAAAGACAATGCTGTAAAAAGAAACAAAGAAAATTCCTAAAAAACTGTAAGCATCATATTCTTCCAAACCAGCAAAATATGCTCCTGCATACAATGGAACATTGAATTTTTTTTCCTTTAAGGTATAGAAATGCCAGGTTCTTTTTTGAATATAGTGGATGGGTAAATGTGTTTGTAATGTAATTCTACTAAGCTATTACAGAGTGGGCCAAGAACACATTTATGGATTCTGGGGATGATGTGTACTGTAATTCTTTGATTAGGTAGTGGATATGCTAGCCAAAATTAAAATAATAATAATAATATATGAACACAGAAGTACAAGACAAAGGTGAATGAGACTTCTCTTATATCTTAGCAACATTTAGATGAAAATCAAATTTAAATGCAGTCTACTCTGCCTTTGAAGAGACTTTGGTTCAGCTCCCAAATCTTGATTGCTTGACACAGTCTCCTATGAGAATACTCAGAAGGTGTCTTCTTAAACAACAAACCTATTTTTAGTGGTGGAGCCACTCTTAGTAGCTGTGTCTGCATGGGACTGATAACCAATCACTATCTTTGGAGGAAGTCCTAACCTTTCCTTGTATACCCTCCCTATATGTGTAACAGCATCTCTGTTTTCACAGTCAATAGTCCATATTGCTATCTTATCACCTTTAGTTCTAACATTAACAACGGCTCCACATACATCATCATTGTAGTCATCAAAAGATTCTCCAATAAGGCACAGGAGTGTCTCTAGCCAAAAGTGATCGAGGTCACTTTATCTCTGCTGTTTGTTCAATGCAATTAGCCATTTTTTGGTTTTTTTAATCTTTTGTTTTTTCATCTTCCCACATGGGCTCAATACCATCCTTAAAAAGTGAGTGGTCACAGCCAGGCATAAAATTACTAGACAACTGGATATGGTTGTACAGAGCCCAAAAGTCTTCAACAGTATCAAATTTAGAGATCAGTTGAAGGTTTGCTTGCCAAGTTTTGCTTTTATCATTTTTAAAATACCAAAGCGCCCATCTGTTCTGTAGTGGATGTTTAATATAGTGTTCTGGGTTAGCAACCTCCTGATTAGATTCTATTTTCTCTTCTTCTGTAGGTGGGGGATTAGGAGTTGGGGTGGTTTCCGGTTCCACAGTTGCCATCTTAGATCGATCTCCATGGGTTTTTTTTTTTCTTTCCTTTTGGCTCCCCTTTGCTCCCCTGGACCCGAGACCATCAGCAGTGGAGTGGGAAGGGGTATCTTCCACCCTAGACACCGAGGCCTTAGTCCAGACCACTCCTGTCTTATCTGCAGCTGTTCCCGAGCTTCTTTTTTTTTTTTAAATGCCAACCCACCGTTTCCCCACACTGCAGCATGGCCGAGGGACTCAGCCGAGTCAGTCACTCATTTCAGAATGCAGACTCTTGGTTTCACCAAACGCACATTCCCTTTGGCTTTAGCAGACCTTGTCCAGCTGGTGCTACTCTGGAAGTCGTGTTCTGGGTCACTTTCTGGTTTTTTATCTAGTGTTTTCCATGGAGGTGATTTTTGCTCTGTCTCACCTAGCTGCCATCTTAGGTTCCTCTCCTGGCCAATTTATTTTTGAAAGACTGCAAAGTCCACTCAATACAGAAGGAATTATCTCTTCAACACATGGTACTAGGATAACTGGATATCCATATGCCAAAATAGAAAAGTATAAGGACCCCTCTTTCACACCATACAGAAAAATTAACTCAAAATCGATCAAAGACCTAGATATAAGAACCAGGACTATCAAACTCCAGAAAAAATATATAGGGAAATATCTTCAGGATCTTGTGTTAGAGAATGGTTTCATAGACTTTACACTTAAACCACAAGCACCAAAAGAAAAAAAATAGTTAGATTGGACTTCATCAAAATTGAAAACTTTTGTGCATCAAAGAGATTATCATGAAAGTGAAAAAAGAACCTACTCAGTGGGAGAAAATATTTGGAAACTACATATCCAATAAGGGTTTAATATCCAGCATATTTAAAGAAATCCTACAACTCAATAATAAAAAGATAACTCAATTTAAAAATGAGCAAAAGACTTGAATAGACATTTCTCCAAAGGGGATATACAAATGGCTAAAAACCACATGAAAATATGCTCAATATCATTAGCTATTAGGGACATCCAAATCAGAAACCCAATGAGATACCATCTGACATTGATGAGAATGGCTGCTAGTTAAAAACAAGAAAATTATAAGTGTTGGGGAGGATGTGGAGAAATAGGAACATTCATTCATTGCTGGTGGAAATTTAAAATGATGCAGCTGCTGTGGAAGACAGTTTGAGAGTCCCTCAGAAAACCAGGTATAGAATTATGATGTGACCCGGTAGGGACTTGAACAGATATTTGTGCACTGATGTTCCTAACAGCATTATTCACATTGCCAAAAAATGGAAGGAACCTAAGTGTCCATCAACTGATGAATGGATATACAAAATGTGGTATATACATATAATGGAATATTACTCAGCATTAAAAAAGAATAAATTTCTGATGCATGCAAGAACATGGATGAACCTTGACGATGTCAGATTGCATGAAATAAGGAAGGCACAAAAGTACAAATAATTTATGATCTCACTGATATGAAATTATTAGAATAAGCAAACTCATAGAATCAGAATCTAGAATACAGCTTACCAGGTGCTAGGTTGGAGGTAGGGAATGGAGAGTTAATACTTAAATTGTATAAAGTTTCTCTTTGGGTCTATTTTAAAATTTTGGTAATAGGTAGTGGTGATGGTAACACAAAATAGCAAATGTAATTAATAGTACTGGATTGTATATGTAAGAGTGGGGAACTTTAGACCATAAATATATTATTTGAATAAAAATTAAAAGAAGAAATCATCTAGGACCACATCAACCACAGGACAATAAAATTACAGTTTAACAACCAAAAAATAAAGATGGTTTAAAATCTATGTCTGTGGAAATAAGGAAGATGGGGGACTGCACTTTTAATCTGGTTAAGGAGAAATCAGTTAAAATTGAAATCACAAAGCACTGCAAAATGAAAAGCAATAAGAGCTCTACATTTCAAAACCAGTGGGGTGTAGCCAAACTAGTACTCAGAGGAAAATGCATGGCCTTGAATGCATTTATTAGAAATCAAAATTGAAAACAAAGAAGCCAAGCTTTCAAGAATCTAGATGAAAGCACAGAAAATAAGGACAAATAAAAGTAAAAGGAAGTAATTAATAAAGTCAGAATAAATGAAAGAAAATACAAAGAATAGAGTTGAGCAATACACAAGAAACTGCTTCTTTGCAATGATCAAAAAATTTGATTATTCTTTCTGATAAAGAAAAAGAGAGGGGAGACATAATGATAGGAATAAGGTTCAGCTCCAAATTATATTTTTTTAACAAATTTTCAAAACAGAAACATAATAATTTGGTAGGAAATCATAAATTACCAAAATTGTGTAAGAAAAGGTATAGGGCTAGTATGGAGGAATAGTCATAGAAGAAAGTGGAAGGGTAGTTAAAGATCTACCTTTAAAATTTGTTGCAGGCAGCCTCTAAAATGGCCCATAATAGCGCCTACTGGTATTCACACCCTTGTGTAATCTCCTCCCTTTGAGGGTGGCTGGACTAGCAACTTGCTTCTTCTAGCCAACAGACTGAAGCAAAAGTGATGAGATATTAGTTTCAAGGTTGGGTTACAAAACAGACTGTCACTCATGTTTGGTACATGACTCTCTCCCTTAGTGAAGCCAATTGCCAAGTTGTGAGCTGCCTTGGGGAGAGTTCCATGTGTCAAGGAACTGATGGGGCCTCTGGCCAACAGCCCATGAGGAACTGAGGTCTTGAGTCAGACAACCCACAGGAAACCTGAATCTTGCCAACAGCCATGTGAGTGAGGTTGGAAATGTATCCTCCTCCTAGATAGTCTTAAGATGACAGAAATCCCAGCCAACACCTTGATTGCAGCCTGTGAGAGATCCATGCTTAGTTTCTTGATCTACAGAAATTATGAGGTAATAAATGTTTGTTTTAAACCATTAAGTTTTGAGGGTAATTTGTTACACAGCAATATATAACTAATACAAAAATAGGTCCCAGGCCCAGATGATTTTCTGTATTATGTAAACACTTCCTGAGCATAGAAAAAGATGGACAGCTATTCACCTCTCTTTTAGAAGTTAGTTGAACCCTGACACCAAAGGTGGACAAGAACAGGATATATAAGGAAGATGATAAGTGAATCACTTTACAAACACCAAAGAAAAAGTCATAAACTTCTAACAAGTGAAATCTTACAACATGGTAATTGAATACTGAATTGTAACCATATAGAATTTACTTACAAGAAAGCAATACTTTAAAAAATATATATTTAGTACTTATTATGTACTAGGTTCTGTCGTAGGTGCTTTACATGTATTTAGTGATTTAACCTGCATAATAACCTAATGAGGTAGCACCTATTGTTTAAACCCAGTTATATATTTGATGAGACTGAGGGGGAGAAGTTACACATGCCCCAGCATTACCCTGATGATAAAACCAGATAAAGACATTACACAAAAGGAAAACTACAAATGAATATCTGTTATGAATATAGATACTAAAATTCTCAACAAAATATTAGCAAATTGAATCCAACGATACATTAATGAACCTTTCTCCATCTCTCTTTCTCCTTTCTTTGTTTCTCTGTCGGTAGGGCTCTCTTTAGTATCTGAAGTAGGCCAGGTCTTTTGTTAGCAAAATCTCTCAGCATTTGTTTGCCTGTGAAAAAATTTAAGCTTTCCCTCAAATTTGAAGAAGAGCTTTGCTGGATAAAGAATTCTTTGATGGAAGTTTTTCTCTCTCAGAATTTTAAATATGTTGTGCCACTGCTTTCTCACCTCCATGGTGGCTACTGACTAGTTACTACTTAGTCTTATGTTGTTTCCTTGGTATGTGGTGAATTGCTTTTCTTTTGATGCTTTCAGAACTTGCTCCTTCTCTTCAGTATTTGGCAATCTGATCAGAGTATATCTCGGCGTGGGTTTATTTGGATTTATTCTATTTGGAATTCGCTGGGCATTTATGCTTTGGGTATTTATAATGTGTAGAAGGTTTGGGAAGTTTTTCCCAGCAATTTCTTTGAATACTCTTTCTAGACCTTTACCCCTCTCTTCCCTTTCTGGGACACCAATGAGTCTTATATTTGGACATTTTATTTTATCTGCCATATCCCTGAGGTCCATTTTGATTTTTTAGATTTTTCCCCATTCTTTCTCTTGTTCTTTCATTTTCTGTTTTGTCCTCCTCCAAGTCACTGATCTAGTCTTGTACTATGAGTATCCAGAATCTTTTTAATTCAGTTAACAGTTTCTTTTATTTCCATAAGATTATCTGTTTTTTTATTTACTCTTGCAATTTCTTCTTTATGCTCTTCTAGGGTCTTCTTCACGTCCTTTATATCCTGTCAACATGCTCTTCTTCCTGTCCATTATATCCTGTTCCATGCTCTCATTGTTTTTCTTTAGGTCTTTGATTAATTTCTCCAAGTACTGCATCTTCTCTGATCTTTTGATTTTGGTGTTTTGGTTTCAGTTATCCTTATGGTCTGATTTTTTCATATGCTTTAAAATTTTCTGTTGTTTTGGCCTCTTGGCATTTGCTTAACTTGATTGTGTTCTTTTAAGATATGTAGGCTAATTCAAGGCTAATCTCTAATTTGTCAGATCTACAGCTTGGTGGTGTATACTTTCTCTAACTAACCAGCAGGTGGTGTCTGTGAGCCACCTATTTCACTCAAGCCAGTTCTCCCCAACTTTGTCTTTGTGGTGTGTGGTGGTCTGATTCTTGTGGGGTTCCAATTGGTGCACCAAGTTTGGGTGTGTTTTTGGTGCTGTCCACCCTGAATGTGGGGCATGTGTCTGAGCAGATAGGGAGGGAGGGTGGCTTTAATAATCAAACCTCCCAGGTGTTTCTGGAGATTTAAGGCTACTCCAAGAGTCTAAACCTTCAGTTCAGTCTCACCACAGATTGTCTCTGGTGCTGACCCACAAGTCCTTGTTATTGGTATATGGTCCCTGGGATTTCCAAGTGGGTCCCTCTACCAAGCCTGCCCTCTTAGGGCCTCTGCTGAGGGAAGGCTGTGCTACATCACAGGTGAGCACCATCCCCCATGGAAAGTTCTGGGCTGCTGGCTGTGTAGGGGCATTCCTAGCCTGCTGTGAGGATGCTGTATGGGGTGTGTTAATTTCCCCTATTCACACAGCTCCACCTTCCTAGCTCTGGGGCAATTAGCTGTGGGTGCACAAAAGGCTATTGTCCATGCCCAATATTGTGGCATGTGTGTGTTGCTGGAAACACTTCCTGTCACACTGGGTTTTTTGGCATGGCTCTTGGTTGTGGCGCTGGTGCGGGCAGGAGCCTTCCCAGCCCCCCGGGAAGATGGCTGCAAGAGGCATGATTATTTTCCCCTTTGGGCTCACCTCTGCCTTCCTTGCTCTGAGACAATTAGCAGCGGCTGTGCAAAAGGCTATCGTTGAGGTGTTGTCAGAGCTGTTCCTGCTGCACTTCACTGTGTGGTTTTTGCTGCTGTATCCACAGCCACTTTTGGGTTTTTTTTAAAAAGAACTAGTCTGACTGCAAATGCCAGCCCACAGTTTCCCCACACTGCAGCGTGGCTGCCAGATATTCAGCAGGCTTACTCACTCATTTCAGAACATAGACTCCCAGTTTCACCAACTGCACATTCCCTGTGGACTTAGCAGACCTTGTCCAGCTGATGCATAGCTGGAACTGGTGTCCTGGGTCACTTTCTGGCTTTTATCTCGTATTTTTCACAGAGATGTTTTTTTTTCCCTGTCTCTCCTAGCCACCATCTTCTGGAAACTCTCAGTATCCCTTTTGCTGCATCCCATAGGTTTTGATATGTTGTGTTCTCATTTTCATTCATCTCTATATATTTAACAATTTCTCTTGCTATTTCTTCTTTAACCCAATGATTGTTTAGGAGTGTGTTGTTTAACCTCCTGATGTTTGTGAATTTTCTAAGTTTCTGATGGTTTTTGACTTCTAATTGTATTCCATTGTGGTCAGAGAATGTGCTTTGAATAATTTCCATTTTTTTTAATTTATTGAGGCTTGTTTTATGTCCCAGCATATGATCTATTCTGGAGAAAGTTCCTTGAACACTAGAGGATTTTGTTTCCTGGTGATTTGGGATGTAATGTTCTATATATGTCTGTTAAATCAAATTCATTTATCAGATAGTTTGGGCTTTCAATTTCCTTATTGGTCTTCTGTCTGGTTCACCTATCTATAGGAGAGAGTGATGTGTTGAAGTCTCCCACAATTATTTTGGAAACATCCATTGCTTCCTTTAGTTTTGCCAGTGTTTGTCTCATGCATTTTGTGGCACCTTGATTCGGTGCACAAAAATTTCTGATTGTTATTTATTCTTGTTGAATTGCCCCTTTTATTTGTATGTAGTGGCCTTCTTTGTCTCTTATAACATTCTTGCATTTAAAGTCTATTTTATCTGAGATTAATATTGCTACTCCTGCTTTCCTTCGGCTGTAGCTTGCATGAAATATTTTTTTCCATCCTTTTACTTTCAATTTTTTTGAGTCCCTGTATCTAAGATGAGTCTCTTGTATGCAACATATTGATGGTTCATATTTTTGATCCATTCTGCCAATGTATATCTTTTAATTGTGAAGTTTAATCCATTTACATTCAGTGTTATTATCGTCAAGGCCTTTCTTGAATCAGCCATCCTATCATTTTGTTTATGTTTATAAGATATATTTTTCCCTCTCTCTCTTAATGTCCTTCAACATGTCCATACTGAATCTCTTTAGTACTGAACCTTTCTCCATCTCTCTCTCTCCTTTCTTTGTTTCTCTGTTGGTAGGGCCGCCATTAGTATCTCAAGTAGGTCAGATCTCTTGTTAGCAAAATCTCTCAGCATTTGTTTGTGAAAATTTTAAGCTCTCCCTCAAATTTGAAGGAGAGCTTTGCTAGATAAAGAATTCTTGGTTGTCAATTTTTCTCTCTCAGAATTTTAAATATGTCATGCCTCTTCTTTCTCACCTCCATGGTGGCCACTGAGTAGTCACTGCTTAGTCTTATGCTGTTTCCTTTGTAAATGGTGAATGGCTTTTCTCTTGCTGCTTTCAGAACTTGCCCCTTCTCTTCAGTATTTGACAATCTGATCCAAGTATGTCTCGGAGTTGGTTTACTTGGATTTATTCTATTTGGAATTCACTGGTCATTTATTATTTGTGTATTTATATTATTTAGAAGGTTTCGGAATTTTTACCCAGTTATTTCTTCGCATACTCTTCCTAGACCTTTACCCTTCTCTTCCCCTCCTGGAACACCAATGAGTCTCATATTTTGATGGTTTATATTATCTTTCATATCTCTGAGGTCCATTTTGATTTTTTCAATTTTCCATCCATTTTTTCTTTTGTTCTTTCAGTTTCCATTTTGTCTTCTTTTAGGTCACTGATTTGCTGTTCTGCTTCCTCTAGTTTGGTACTGATATCTTAATGTTTTTAATTTGTTCAACAGGTCCTTTTCTTTCCTTAAGAGTGTCTACTTTTTATTTACTCTTGCAGTTTGTTCTTTATGCTCTTCTAGGGTCTTCTTCGTGTCCTTTATGTCCTGTACCATGCTCTGGTTGTTTGTCTTTAGTTCTTTGGTTAATTGCTTCAAGTGCTGTGTCTCCTCTGATCTTTTGATTTGGATGTTTGGGTTTGGGTTATCCATATCATCTGGTTTCTCTACATGCTTTAAAATTTTCTGTTGTTTTTGGCCTCTTGGCATTTGCTTAACTTCAGAGGGTTCTTTTAGTATATGTAGGCTTATGCAAACACCTGTCTCCAATTTTTCACATTTACTGCTTGGTGGCATACACTTTAACCAGCATGTGGCATCCATGAGCCATCTATTTCCCTCAAACTAGTTCTCCCCAACTTTATCTTTGTGATGAGTGGGTGTCTGAATCTTGTGGGGGTCCAACTGGTGTACCAAGTTTGCATTTGTAGTTGGTGTTGCCTGCCCTGATTGTGGAATGTGTTTCTGAGTGGTTATAGAGGGAAGATGGCTTTAATAATCAAGACTTCCAGGTGTTCTAGGATATTTATAACTGTTGCAAGAGTCTAAGTCTTCAGTTCAGTCTCACCACAGTTTGTCTCTGCTACTGATCCACAAGTTGTTGGTATTGATGTATGGTCCCTGCGACTTATGAGTGGGTCCCTCTTCCAACCCATGCCCTCCTAGGACCACTGCTGAGGGAAGACTTTGCTACATCACAAGTGAGCACCATCCCCCAAGGGACGTTCTGGGCCACAGGGCCATGTAGGGGTATTCCAAGCCTGCTGAAAGGATGGCTGTATATGATGTGTTAATTTCCCCATTTTCACACACCTCTACTTTCCTAGCTCTGGGACAGTTAGCTTCAGGTATGCAAAAGGCTATCATCCAAACCAGGGATTGTGGTGTGTGCATGTGTTGCTGGAAGCACTTCCCATCATGCTGGGTTGTTTGGTGCATCTCTTGGCTGTTGTGCTGGTGCTGGGCTGGAGTGTTCCCAGCCTGCCGGGGAGATGGCTGTATGGAGCATGGTTATTTTCCCCTTTTTGCTAACCTCTGCCTCCCTAGCTCTGAGACAATTAGCAGTGGGTGCACAAAAGGCTATCATCCGTGCCACATATTGAGGTTTGCCCACAGATTGTGGGGACACAGTCCCTGTTGCACTTCACTGTGTGGTTCTCGCTGCCATATCCACAGCTGCTTTTTGGTTTGTAAAACCAGTCCAACTCCAAACACCAACCCCTGGTTTCCCCAGACTGCAGTATGGCTGCCGGTTATCCAGCAGGCTCACTCACTCATTTCAGAATGCAGACTCCCAGTTTCACCAATTGCACAGTCCCTCTGGATTTAAAAGGCCTTGTCCAGCTGGTGCATCACTGGAACTGATGTTCTGGGTCACTTTCTGTCTTTTATCTAGTATTTTTAATCAAGATTTTTTCCCCTCTCTCTCCTAACTGCCATCTTCCGGAAACCGCCACTTCTTTCTTGCCTCCATGGTTTCTACTGAGAAATCCAGGCACAATCTTATCAAGCATCCTTTGTATGTGATGGATTGCTTTTCTCTTGCTGCTTTCAGGATTCTGTCTTTGTCTTTGACATTTGATAATCTGATTCTTAAGTGTCTTGGCATAGGCCTATTCATATCTATTCTGTTTGGGATATATTGTGCTTCTTGGATCTGTAATTTTGTCTTTCACAAGAGAAGGGAAATTTTCATTATTTCCTCTATTATTGCTTCGGCCCATTTTCCTTTCTCTTCTTTTGGGACCTGTGTGACACATACATTCATGCATTTCATGTTGTCATTCAATTCCTTGAGACAGTGCTCGTATTTCTCCATTCTTTTCCCAATCTCTTCTTTTGTATGTAGGATTTTAGTTGTCTTGTTCTCCATTTCCTGGGTGTTTTCTTCTGCCTCTTGAGATTTGCTGTTGTTTATCTGCATTGCGTTTTTCATCTCTTGTGTTGTGCCTTTCATTTCCATAGATTCTGCCACTTTTTTCAGACTTTCGATTTCTACATTATGTTCACCCAGTGTTTTCTTTATAGCCTTTATCTCTTTTGTAATATCTTCCCTGAAGTTGTTGATTTGGTTTTTGATTTGATTTAGCATATTTGTTTGAAAATCTTTAATTGATTGTTTCATTAAAGTGAAACAATATCTCAACTGTATCTTTATTGAGGTGTTTGTTCCTTATGACTGGGCCATACTTTCATTTTTCCTAGTATATATTGTAGTTTTCTGTTGTCTATGCATCTGGTTTCCTTGGTTACCCCTGTCAGGGTTTCCCAGACCAGAACAAGTTCAGGTCTCAGAATTGGGTTATATTCAGGGTGTATTTTAGAGGAATGACAGACTTTCCTTTGAGGTTTCCAGTCACTGTGTTTTTCCTATCCTATCCAGAAGGTGGCACCTGTCAGCCTGTTGCTCCCGACTGGTGTGAGTAGGTATGGCCTCTTTAGTTTCTGTTTTGGCTGTTTTCTCCCAGGCTCTGTGGTCTGGTTTTGAAGGGAAAGCTGGACCCCACCTCCTTACTCTTAGGGAAGATACACCCCCTAGGGAGTTACCATCTGCATTTGAATAGTCTTTCTGACTCTGTTATCTCCACCTCTATCTGGGTTAGAGTGCTGCAAACTGAAAGGGGCTGAGGCTCTCTCCTCTGAGCCTGCCAGTTTGAGAGAGGGAAAAAGGGACAGAAAGCCCTCTTTTACAGCCAGTATACAGCCCCCCAGTTTCACTCATCATCCAGAGGTAACACCTGGTCTTCTGGGCTCCCCCTCCCAGGCTAGATGAGTCTTCTGGTTCTTTAAGGTCAGTCATCACTAATAGCCTCTGTCTACTTGTTGAGGGGTTGTAGCTTCTATTCAGCAGTCCACTTTTGTTAATTAAAACCCCAGTTGGAGCTCAGCTGAGCTATATTCACTTGCTCAGAGAGTGCCATGTTGCTCTCTACCACAGTGAGCCTTTGCATCTCAGCCTGCCATGATCACAGGGGTGTCCCTGTGTTGTTGCACAGTTTTTACTAGCAGATTTTATGCTGCAGTCTCAGGCATTCCTCCCAATCCAGGCTGGAGTATGATGTGTGGACAGTCATGGTTGTATCCCAGCAGTTATTCCAAATTATTTACTAGTTGTTCCTGGTTGTTCATTAGTCGTTCCAGGGGACCAACTAAATTCCACTTCTCTCTATGCCACCATCTTGCCCCTCTCTCCTGATATGATTTTAATATTCCAAAAGATAAAGGAATCCTGCAACTAAAAAATAAAAAGACAAACAACCCAATTAAAAAATAGGCAAAAGGCTTGAATAGACATTTCTCCAAAAAGGAAATGTAAATTGCTAAAAAGCACATGCAAAGATGCTCAACATCACTAGCTATTGAGAAAATGCAAATCAAAACCACAATGAGATTTCATTTCTCACCTACTAGAATAGCCATTATTAAAAAAGTAAACCAGAAAACTGCAAGTGTTGGTTGTGGAGCAATATGACCACTCATTTATTGCTGGTGAGAATGTATTATATGCACCTGCTATACAACACAGTTTTGTGATTCCTCAGGAAGCTAAGTAGAGAATTACTGTATGATCCAGCAATCCTGCTACTAGGTATATACCCATAAGAACTGAAAGCATGGACTTAAACAGACAGACATCTTCACACAGACATTCATAGTGGCATTATTCCAATTGCCAAAAAATGGAAGCAACCCAAGTGTCCAACAAACAATGAATGGATAAACAAATGTGGTATATGCATACAATGGAATATTATTCATCTGTAAAAAGGAATGAAGTCCTAGGGATGCATGTGATAACATGGATGAATCTTGAGGATGTTATGTTGAGTGAAATAAGGCAGACAGAAAAGGACAAATATTGTATGATTTCACTGTTATTACCTAAGTATAATTGACCATCTCATGGGGTTAGAATCTAGAATATAGATTACCAGGAGCTAGATTAGAGTTAGGGAATCGGAAGTTGGTGCTTACCTTGTACACATTTTTTGTATAGGCTGATGGTAAATGTTTGGAAATGGATGGTGGTGGTGGTAGCACATTATTGTGAATGTATTTAACAGCACTGAACTTTATAGGTAAATGTGGTTAAAAGTAGAAACTTTAGGATGTATATGTTACTAGAATAAAAATTGAAGGATATAACAGGACTGTATAACACAGTGAACCTTATTATAGATGAAGGACTGTAATGAATAGTACAAAGATAAGAATGTTCTTTCATGAATTGGAAGAAATGAATGACACTAATGCAAGGTGTTTATAATTGGGAGGTATATGGGGAAAAGTAATTCTATTTTAAACCATGGACAATAGTTAATAATAATATTTTAATAATCTTTCATCAATTGTAACAAATGTAACTAGTATTAAAAATAATACAATTATTAAAAGGTGCTATCAACAATTGTAACAAATGTTCCATGCTGGAGCTTGGTGTTGGTGTTGGGGTGGAATATGGAAATCCTGTATTTTACATGTGATAGTTCTGTAAACTGACAACTTCTCTAACAAAAAAATTAAACAGTTTAAAAAAAAGAAGAAGAGGAGCTGAGATTCAGGCTGTCTGAAGAATCCCATCAGAATGAATGCCATTACATTTATATCATTTCCCTCACTTCTGTGAGTCATCCTTTTCTGTAGAAAAAAGTAAGAAAGTAAGAGAAATGTGATAAAATCATAAGAGGCATTGGAGAAAGCTCAAGTCTGAATGCTAAAGGAGGATTTCACCAGAGGAAAAAAAATCATGATTTACACCATTGTTCCAGTTTGCTAATGCTGCCATTATGCAAAATACCAGAAATGGATTGGCTTTTATAAAGGGGATTTATTAGGTTACAATTGTACAGTTCCAAGGCTATAAAACTGCCCAAACTAGGGCATCAGCAAGAGGATACCTTCACTTAAGAATGGCCAGTGGTGCCCAGAACACCTCTGTCAGCTGGGAAGGCACATGGCTGTTGTCTGCTTGTCCTTTGCTAGTGAGATCTGGTTTTAAAATGGCTTTCTCCAAAATGTCTCTGGGTTTCCATCTCTCTTAGCTTCTCTCTCTCAGACTCTGTGTGTCCTTGTTTGTTCTCCTAGGGCATTTCTCTTTAAGCTTCTGTGGGGGTGGGGAGTCCTCTCAGTTTCTCTGGGGCAAGCTCTGAGCTTCATCTCTTAGCTTAACATCTCCAAACATCCTTCTGTCTGCATCTCCAAGCATCTCCATGCATCAGCAAGCATCTGGGTCTCTCTCAACTCTTAGCTTCTCTCTTACATACTCCAGGAAACTAATCAAGGCCCACTATCTATGGGTGGGGTCACACCTCCTTGAAAATAATTCAATCAGTTATCACCCACAGTAGGGTGAGTCACATCTCCATGAAAATAATCAAAAGGTTCCACCCTAATATTGGGTTAAAAGATCATGGCTCTTCTGGGTTCCATAACAGTTTCAAAGTGGCACAGCCACTCAAGTTGTATTCCTCTAGATTTTCTCATATTTATAGTTAGGGAAAACCTCATGGTCCAAGGGACCTTTTTTTTAGCTCCTCACCCTTTTATTCATAGCAGTGATACCTGAAGAGGCAGGACCACATGCAAAAAATGCATGTTTTTTTTTTTACATTTCCCTCTTCTTTTCCTAGGTAACAGGATCAGTTATTTTGCTTTCCATCAGACTTCAGGGCTTGAGCACCTGCTATTTTTGAGAACAGTTCCTTAGGCACTAGAAGGTAAGATATACAGTAGATATTAAAGATCTAGTCCCAGAAATCTAGGAACTTGAGAAAGGATTTGGCCATGTAGAGGAGTCAGAGATAAGCCCAGCACTTTTCTGTGCCACTTTTGGGTCTTGATTCCCTACTCCTTGCCTTGCATAACTCTACTAGCATGTAGCTGAAGTGTAACTGAAGAACCAGTGTGAATTTCTGGAAAGAGTACCCAAGTAAGGGAGTTTTAGTTTTGGCTTGACCCTTGCTGTCTCACCTAAGTGAGCTGCAGTTTCATTATCTATGGCATGCCTTTCCTTCTGCACAGAGTTGTGAAGATTGAACAAGATAATGTGTGGGAAAATGCTGTGAAAGTATAAAGATTTGCAAACATAAGTGATTATTGTTTCTGGAAGAAGGAATACAACTCCAGCTTTCCCTCACTCAAACTCCTTTACTCATTTCAAGTTGCAAGGCAGCCTAGGAATTCAATAGTTGCCTTTATAAGCATTTTCCTTTGCCCACCAATGCTAGGAACAAGATGTTGGAACCTATTTCCCACTATCTCTGTGTTCCTGTAAATAAGCCGTTATAGGAGCTTCAAAATACCATACTCAAGCTAAGGATTCAGAGTTTGACAGGAACACAGATGAGAGGTTAAAAAGTGCATTGTTGGGTGACATCCTCCAGGCTCCTTTACTCACTTAATTGAGTCATATGTATCCTGGAAGTTAACTAAATTAGGTTTGTCAGCTTTTTTCCTACTGAAGATAAATGACCCACCTCCCACAGATCATTCAGGGGCCATATACATGTAAAAAGTAACTTTAAAAACTTCAGTGGTTTTGTTTGTGAAGAAAAGATGATTTAAAAATGTTCAACCACTTTGTGAATTTAAGAGAAAGGAAGCCTAACACTTCTTTATATAAGACTTGCTACATGAAAAATAGTTTAAAATATACTTTAACTTAAATTATTGTCATGGCTAGAAATAAGGTTTTCTGGATAATTATATTTCCTGAATATAGATATCTGTATATATCTCTATATTTCTATGTTTCTATATTGTTCTAGTTTGCTACTGCTGCTGGAATGCAAAACACCAGAAATGGATAGGCTTTTATAACAGGGGGTTTATTTGGTCTTAAGGCCATAAGTGTCCAAGGTAACATATCAACAATCAGGTACCTTCACTGGAGAAAGGCCATTGGCATCTGGAAAACCTCTGTTAGCTGGGAAGGCACATGGCTGGCATCTGCTTGCCCCCAGGTTGTGTTCCAAAATGGCATTCTCAAAAATGTCTGCATCAGCTTCCAATGGCCATCTTCAAAATGTCTGTCTTTGCGATAGCTAGCTGTGAGCTCCTTCTGTCTGAGTTATATACTGCTCCAGTAAACTAAAAAGGTCCATGCTGAATGGGCAGAGCCATGCCTCCATGGAAATTATCCAGAGTTATCACCTACAGTTGAGTGGGTCACATCTCCATGGACACTGATTCAATAGGTTCCAACCCAATCCACACTAATACGTCTGCCCCCACAAGAATTCATTAATGAATATGGCTTTTTCTGGGGGGCATAAATATACAAACGAGCACACACACACACACACACACACACACACACACACACACACACACACACACATGAAATATGAAAGTGAGGGAGGCCAATTTATTCAACTACTTGTCAGAACCAAGACAATTTAAGCATAAAATTAATGTTCAGGTTTATCACTGAGAGACTGAAAGATAGTGGAAGGTGAGAGATGCAGATGAGAAATGGCAGGAAAAAGGTAGAGAGAAAACAGAGCATGAATTTCAAGTATAGGGTATGGAAGAGAATTATTTTTAGTGTGGTACCGGAGGGTGGAGCTAGGACTGAGAGAAAATTAAAGGGAAGCAGATTTCAGGTGAGTAGGAGAGGTTTTCTAATCACTAGAGTTACTTAAACTGGTAGGCTCATGAATTAGTGAGCTCACTCCCTCACTGATAAAATATTCAATTTCAACCTGGCCAGTAATACAGTAGTGTGTTCTGTATTGGATCAGAGGCTGAACTATGTCTAGTTTGTACAAATGTAAGAGTCTATTATGCCATGATTAGGGGAGGGAATAAGAAGCAGAAAGAAACATGGGCATAGATACAGCAGGAGAAAGAAGAGACAGATCTAGGAGAAGGAGAGAATGAGGGAGCTAAGCCAAGGGAATAAAGAAGAGAATGTGGACAAAGAAAGGTGGGAAGAGAGAGAAAGAACCATGCTTATCAAAAGGGAGGGAGAACCTTTCTTTTTTTATTTTGAAATATTTTATTGAAAAACTCGTGAATTAAAATTAACAGAAATACTATGCGTAACCATAACTATATAATTCAGAAGAGTGCAAAATTTGCATATAACTTTTGAATTGATAAACTATGAAAAATTTCTTCAACCATACATACACATATTTTTAAATAAATAAATGAATGATTTATACACTTTTGGGGTTAGGGGAGGCTTTTTTTTCTTTTCCCTCTTCTGCTCAAACACTTCACATATAGTAAACCATCAATATAGTATTTCCCTTCCTAAATATTTTCTCCACATTTATAATGCTCTTCACAACATTGGCAAAAAAGTGGTGAACAGTAAACAAAGTCCCTGGACTATTTGAGTTTACCTTCTAGTGTTACATATATATAAACATATAATATAAAGAAAGAGTTCTATTTCACTGTGAACATATTAGACTATACTCTGAATCTTGATTTTCTGTCAGTTACATCAAATCAGGTTATTCAGTTTTTATTCATCTTTTTTTTTATTAAATTCAGTTTTATTGAAATACATTCACACACCATACAATCATCCATGGTATACAATCCACTGTCCATAGTATGATAACATAGTTATGCGTTTACCACCACAATCTATCTCTGAACATTTTCCTTACATCAGAAAGAACCAGAACAAAAATAAAAAATAAAAGTGAAAAAAGAACACCCAAATCATCCCCCCATCCCACCCCATTTGTCCTTTTTTTTTTTAAATTCAGTTTTATTGAAATATATTCACAGACCATACAGTCATCCATGGTATACAATCAACTGTTCACAGTATGATCATATAGTTATGCGTTCATCACCACAATCTATTTCTGAACATTTTCCTTACATCAGAAAGAATCAGAATAAGAATAAAAAATAAAAGTGAAAAGAGAATACCCAAACCATCCCCCACCCCACCCTATTTGTCATTTAGTTTTTACTCCCATTTTTCTACTGATTTTTTTTCAATTTTTTAACTTTGTTTATCAAAAAATTAAAAACAAACAGGCAAACAACAACCAAAAAAACCCCACAACATTTCAAACAAAGCAATGGATTAAGGAAAACAAATAACCTAAAATAACTACTTTGCTTCCAATATGTTCCTACCATACCCCAAGAAAATTAATAAACCATGTCCAAACACAGGAGTAAGAAAAACAAATAATCTAAAATAACTACATTGCTTCCAACATGTTCCTACCATACCCCAAGAAAATTAACAACCCCTAAGAAAACAAAGGAATAAGAGAAAAAAAAACCTAAAATAACTCTATTGCTTCCAGCATGATCTTACTATATCCAAGAAAGTTTACAAACCATAATCATTCCTGAGCATTCCCATAACATTGAGATTACCCTCCATAGTTTATCTGTTCTTATTACATTATCATTCCCCCTCCACTAATTGGTATCTCTAGGTCCCCTACATTCTACAGTATAAAACATTGTACATTTTTCACAGAATTCACATTAGTGGTAACATACAATATCTCTCTTTTTGTGCCTGGCTTATTTTGCTCAGCATTATGTCTTTTTTTTTTTTTTTTTTTAATCTTCATTTCATTGAGATATATTCATATACCACGCAGTCATACAAAACAAATCGTACTTTCGATTGTTCACAGTACCATTACATAGTTGTACATTCATCACCCAAATCAATCCCTGACACCTTCATTAGCACACACACAAGAATAACAAGAATAATAATTAGAGTGAAAAAGAGCAATTGAAGTAAAAAAGAACACTGGGTACCTTTGTCTGTTTGTTTCCTTCCCCTATTTTTCTACTCATCCATCCATAAACTAGACAAAGTGGAGTGTGGTCCTTATGGCTTTCCCAATCCCATTGTCACCCCTCATAAGCTACATTTTTATACAACTGTCTTCAAGATTCATGGGTTCTGGGTTGTAGTTTGATAGTTTCAGGTATTCACCACCAGCTACCCCAATTCTTTAGAACCTAAAAAGGGTTGTCTAAAGTGTGCGTAAGAGTGCCCACCAGAGTGACCTCTCGGCTCCTTTTGGATTCTCTCTGCCACTGAAGCTTATTTCATTTCCTTTCACCTCCCCCTTTTGGTCAAGAAGATGTTCTCTGTCCCACGATGCCAGGTCTACATTCCTCCCTGGGAGTCATATTCTATGTTGCCAGGGAGATTCACTCCCCTGGGTGTCTGATCCCACGTAGTGGGGAGGGCAGTGATTTCACCTTTCAAGTTGGCTTAGCTAGAGAGAGAGGGCCACATCTGAGCAACAAAGAGGCATTCGGGAGGAGGCTCTTAGGCACAACCATAGGGAGGCCTAGCCTCTCCTTTGCAGCAACCGTCTTCCCAAGGGTAAAACCTGTGGTAGAGGGCTCAACCCATCAAATCACCAGTCCCCTATGTCTGTGGTCATGTTAGCAACCATGGAGGTGGGGTAGGCGAATACCCCTGCATTCTCCACAGGCTCCTCAAGGGGGCACTGCATCTTTTTTTTTTCCCTTGGTTTTTTTTTTTTTTTTTAACTTTCCCTTCTTTTTTAAATCAACTGTATGAAAAAAAA
This sequence comes from Choloepus didactylus, assembly GCF_015220235.1. NCBI lineage: Eukaryota > Metazoa > Chordata > Mammalia > Pilosa > Megalonychidae > Choloepus > Choloepus didactylus. The sequence goes on along the minus strand of NC_051335.1, from coordinate 41,034,642 downwards.
ATTAAAAAGAAAACAAACATACAATAAAAGAACATTTCAAAGAGACCATAACAAGGGAGTAAGAAAAAGACAACTAACCAAAGATAATTGCTTAACTTCCAACATGTTCCTACTTTACCCCAAGAAAGTTACTTAATATAGCAACATTTCTGTGAACTTGCTCCTACTATATCCATCAGAAATTAACAGACCATAGTCATTCCTGGGCATCCCCAGAACATTAAATAGCTTATCTGTTCTTCTTGGATTATTGTTCCCCCTTCCTTAATTGCTCTCTATTGCTAGTTCCCCTACATTCTACATTATAAGCCATTTGTTTTACATTTTTCAAACTTCACATTAGTGGTAGCATATAATATTTCTCTTTTTGTGCCTGCTTATTTCGCTCAGCATTATGTCTTCAACGTTCATCCATGTTGTCATATGTTTCACGAGATCGTTCCTTCTTACTGCCGCGTAGTATTCCATCGTATGTATATACCACATTTTATTTATCCACTCATCTGTTGAAGGACATTTGGGTTGTTTCCATCTCTTGGCAATTGTGAATAATGCTGCTATGAACACTGGCGTGCAGATATCTGTTCGTGTCACTGCTTTCCGATCTTCCGGGTATATACCGAGAAGTGCAATCGCTGGATCGAATGGTAACTCTATATCTAGTTTTCTAAGGAACTGCCAGACTGACTTCCAGAGTGGCTGAACCATTATACAGTCCCACCAACACTGAATAAGAGTTCCAATTTCTCCACATCCCCTCCAGCATTTGTAGTTTCCTGTTTGTTTAATGGCAGCCATTCTAACCGGTGTTAGATGGTATCTCATTGTGGTCTTAATTTGCATCTCTCTAATAGCTAGTGAAGCTGAACATTTTTTCATGTGTTTCTTGGCCATTTGTATTTCCTCTTCAGAGAACTGTCTTTTCATATCTTTTGCCCATTTTATAATTGGGCCGACTGTACTATTGTCATTGAGTTGTAGGATTTCTTTATATATGCAAGATATCAGTCTTTTGTCAGATACATGGTTTCCAAAAATTTTTTCCCATTGAGTTGGCTGCCTCTTTACCTTTTTGAGAAATTCCTTTGAGGTGCAGAAACTTCTAAGCTAGAGGAGTTCCATTTGTCTATTTTCTCTTTTGTTGCTTGTGCTTCGGGTGTAAAGTCTAGGAAGTGGCTGCCTAATACAAGGTCTTGAAGATGTTTTCCTACATTATCTTCTAGGAGTTTTATGGTACTTTCTTTTATATTGAGATCTTTGGTCCATTTTGAGTTAATTTTTGTGTAGGGGGTGAGGTAGGGGTCCTCTTTCATTCTTTTGGATATGGATATCCAACTCTCCCAGCCCCATTTGTTGAAAAGACCATTATGACTCAGTTCAGTGACTTTGGGGGCCTTATCAAAGATCAGTCGGCCATAGATCTGAAGGTCTATCTCTGAATTCTGAATTCGATTCCATTGATCTATATGTCTATCTTTGTGCCAGTACCATGCTGTTTTGGCAACTGTGGCTTTATAATAAGCTTCAAAGTCAGGGAGTGTAAGTCCTCCCACTTCGTTTTTCTTTTTTAGAGTGTCTTTAGCAATTCAAGGCATCTTCCCTTTCCAAATAAATTTGATAACTAGCTTTTCCAAGTCTGCAAAGTAGGTTGTTGGAACTTTGATTGGGATTGCATTGAATCTGTAGATGAGTTTGGGTAGAATTGACATCTTAATGACATTTAACCTTCCTATCCATGAACATGGAATATTTTTCCATCTTTTAAGGTCCCCTTCTATTTCTTTTAGTAGAGTTATGTAGTTTTCTTTGTATAGGTCTTTTACATCTTTGGTTAAGTTTATTCCTAGGTACTTGATTTTTTTAGTTGCTATTGAAAATGGGATCTTTTTCTTGAGTGTTTCTTTGGTTTGTTCATTTCTAGCATATAGAAACATTACTGACTTATGTGCATTAACCTTGTATCCCGCTACTTTGCTAAATTTGTTTATTAGCTCCAGTAGCTGTATCGTCGATTTCTCAGGGTTTTCTAGATATAAGATCATATCATCTGCAAACAATGACAGTTTTACTTCTTCTTTTCCAATTTGGATGCCTTTTATTTCTTTGTCTTGCCGGATTGCCCTGGCTAGCACTTCCAGCACAATGTTGAATAACAGTGGTGACAGCGGGCATCCTTGTCTTGTTCCTGATCTTAGAGGGAAGGTTTTCAGTCTCTCTCCATTGAGTACTATGCTGGCTGTGGGTTTTTCATATATGCTCTTTATCATGTTGAGGAGGTTTCCTTCAATTCCTACCTTTTGAAGTGTTTTTATCAAAAAGGGATGTTGGATTTTGTCAAATGCTTTTTCAGCATCTATTGAGATGATCAATTGATTTTTCCCTTTTGACTTGTTAATGTGTTGTAATACATTGATTGATTTTCTTATGTTGAACCATCCTTGCATGCCTGGAATAAACCCCGCTTGGTCATGGTGTATGATGTTTTTAATGTGTCTTTGGATTCGATTTGCAAGTATTTTGTTGAGGATTTTTGCATCTATATTCATTAGGGAGATTGGCCGGTAGCTTTCCTTTTTTGTAACATCTTTGCCTGGTTTTGGTATTAGATTGATGTTAGCTTCATAAAATGAGTTAGGTAGTGTTCCATTTTCTTCAATGTTTTGAAAGAGTTTGAGTAAGATTGGTGTCAGTTCTTTCTGGAAAGTTTGGTAGAATTCCCTTGTGAAGCCATCTGGCCCTGGGCATTTATTTGTGGGAAGATTTTTGATGACTGATTGGATCTCTTTGCTTGTGATGGGTTGGTTGAGGTCTTCTATTTCTTCTCTGGTCAGTCTAGGTTGTTCATATGTTTCCAGGAAATTGTCCATTTCCTCTACATTCTCCAGTTTGTTGCCATAGAGTTGTTCATAGTATCCTCTTATAATTTTTTTAATTTCTTCAGGATCTGCAGTTATGTCACCTTTTTCATTCATTATTTTGTTTATATGGGTCTTCTCTCTTTTTGATTTTGTCAGTCTAGCTAGGGGCTTGTCAATCTTGTTGATCTTCTCAAAGAACCAACTTTTGGTGGTATTTATCCTCTCTATTGTTTTTTTGTTCTCTATGTCATTTATTTCTGCTTTAATCCTTGTTATTTCTTTTCTTGTATTTGGTTTAGGATTGGTTTGCTGTTCATTTTCTCACTTCTTCAGTTGATCCATTAGTTCTTTGATTTTGGCTCTTTGTTCCTTTTTAATATATGCGTTTAGTGCTATAAATTTCCCCCTTAGCACTGCTTTTGCTGCATCCCATAGGTTTTGGTATGTTGTGTTCTCATTTTCATTCGTCTGTATATATTTAGCAATTTCTCTTGCTATTTCTTCTTTAACCCACTGATTGTTTAGGAGTGTGTTGTTTAACCTCCAGGTATTTGTGAATTTTCTAAGTCTCTGATGGTGATTGACTTCTAATTGTATTCCATTGTGGTCAGAGAATGTGCTTTGAATAATTTCAATCTTTTTAAATTTATTGAGGCTTGTTTTATGTCCCAGCATATGATCTATTCTGGAGAATGTTCCATGAGCACTAGAAAAGTATGTGTATCCTGGTGATTTGGGATGTAATGTCCTGTATATGTCAGTTAAATCTAATTCATTTATCAGATTGTTTAGGTTTTCAATTTCCTTATTGGTCTTCTGTCTGGTTGATCTATCTATAGGAGAGAGTGATGTGTTGAAGTCTCCCACAATTATTGTGGAAACATCAATTGCTTCCTTTAGTTTTGCCAGTGTTTCTCTCATGTATTTTGTGGCACCTTGGTTGGGTGCATAGACATTTACGATTGTTATTTCTTCTTGCTGAATTGCCCCTTTTATTAGTATGTAGTGGCCTTCTTTGTCTCTCAAAACATCCCTGCATTTGAAGTTTATTTTATCTGAGATTAATATTGCTACACCTGCTTTCTTTTGGCTGTGGCTTGCATGAAATATTTTTTTCCATCCTTTCACTTTCAGTTTCTTTGTGTCCCTGTGTCTAAGATGAGTCTCTTGTATGCAACATATTGATGGTTCATTTTTTTTGATCCATTCTGCGAATCTATATCTTTTAATTGGGGAGTTTAATCCATTTACATTCAACATTATAACTGTGAAGGCATTTCTTGAATCAGCCATCTTATCCTTTGGTTTATGTTTGTCATATTTTTCCCCTCTGTCTATTAATATCCTTTATTGTACCCATACCGAATCTCTTTAGTACTCAACCTTTCTCCTGGTCTCTCTGTCCTTTTTTTGTTTCTCTGTGTGTAGGGCTCCCTTTAGTATCTCCAGTAGGGCAGGTCTCTTGTTAGCAAATTCTCTCAGCATTTGTTTGTCTGTGAAAAATTTAAGCTCTCCCTCAAATTTGAAGGAGAGCTTTGCTGGATAAAGTATTCTTGGCTGGAAATTTTTCTCACTCAGAATTTTAAATATATCGTGCCACTGCCTTCTTGCCTCCATGGTGGCTGCTGAGTAGTCAGTACTTAGTCTTATGCTGTTTCCTTTGTATGTGGTGAATTGCTTTTCTCTTGCTGCTTTCAGAACTTGCTCCTTCTCTTCTGTGTTTGATAGTGTGATCAGTATATGTCTCGGAGTGGGTTTATTTGGATTTATTCTATTTGGAGTTCGCTGAGCATTTGTGATTTGTGTATTTATGTTGTTTAGAAGATTTGGGAAGTTTTCCCCAACAATTTCTTTGAATACTCTTCCTAGACCTTTAGCCTTTTCTTCCCCTTCTGGGACGCCAATGAGTCTTATATTTGGACGTTTCATATTATCTATCATATCCCTGAGGTCCATTTCGATTTTTTCAAATTTTTTCCCCATTCTTTCTTTTATGCTTTCATTTTCCATTCTGTCATCTTCCAGGTCACTGATTCGTTGTTCAACTTCCTCTAGTCTTGTACTATGAGTGTCCAGAATCTTTTTAATTTGGTCAACAGTTTCTTTAATTTCCATAAGATCATCCATTTTTTTATTTAGTCTTGCAATGTCTTCTTTATGCTCTTCTAGGGTCTTCTTGATTTCCTTTATCTCCCGTACTATGGTCTCATTGTTCATCTTTAGTTCTTTGAGTAGCTGCTCTAGGTTCTGTGTCTCTTCTGGTCTTTTGATTTGGGTGCTTGGGCTTGGGTTATCCATATTGTCTTGTTTTTTCATATGCTTTATAATTTTCTGTTGTTTTTGGCCTCGTGGCATTTGCTGAACTTGATAGGGTTCTTTTAGGATTTGTAGACCAATTGAAGTCCTTATCTCTAATTTATCAGATCTACAGCTTCGTAGAGTACACTTTCTCTAACTAACCAGCAGGTGGCGTCCACGAGCCACCTGTTCTCCACAAGCCAGTTCTCCCCTGCTTAGCCTTTTTGGTGAGTGGGGGAGTGAGTCTTGTGGGGTCCAATTGGTGTACCAAGCTTGCGTGTGTAGTTGATGTTGCCTGCCCTGTATATGGGGCGTGTTTCTGGGCTGTCAGGGAGGGGGGGTGGCTCTAACAATCAAATCTCCCTGGTGATCCTAGAGTTTTAAAGCTGCTGCAATAGTCTAATCCTTCAGTTCAGTCCTGCCACAGTTTGTCTCTGCCACTGACCCACAAGTCCTTGGTATTGGCATATGGCTCCAGAGACTTGCAAGTGGGCCCCTCTTCCAGGCCGTGCACCCCGGGTCCTCTGTTGAGGGATGACTGTGCTATGTCACAGGTGAGTGCCGTCCCCCCAGGGCAGTTCTGGGCTGCTGGGCTCTGTAGGGAGGCTCCCAGTCTGCTGAAATGATGGCTGAATGGGGCTTTGTTAATTCACACTGCTCTACCTTCCCAACTCTGGAACAATCAGCTAAGGTTGCAGGGAAGGCTAATGTCCACGCCCAGTTTTGTGGTGTGTGCCTGTTATTTGAAGCACTTGCGTCACACTGGGTTGTCTGGGGCAGTTCTGGGCTATGGGGCTGGCGATGGGCAGGAGTGTTTCCTGTCCACCAGGATGATGGCTGTGAGCGGACACCCCCCTTTTCTTGGGAAGTTGTGGTGTTTAGTGAATTTTCTCAGCCACTGGATTATTGCGTTTTGTCTCAGAGCTCTCCTAGTTCTGCTCTTGACTTGACCTGCCCAAATAGTAAGTCTTTGAAGCTTTCTGTATTGGCTTCTTAGAGTAATTGTTGTAGAAAAAGAAAAAAGGATTAAAAAAAAAAAAGAAAAAAAAAACGGGCCCTCCTCAGAGATCTAATGGGTTATTGAAATGCTAATAGACAAAGCAACCAGGGCCATTAAGGAAAGGTCCACAGGGCAGAGAGATCAGCTTTTCTTCGGGATTTGCATATGCGCCTCAGGGCCCTTCCCCTTTCTATGTTCACCAGAACTCCAAAAATCCTCCGCTTTTATTTTGGAGTTTTTCATGTTGTTTTTTTTTCTGTGCCTGTCTCCTCTCTGCTGGGCTGGCTGCTCTCAGATTCTCTGGTGTCTGGTCTCAGTCTATCTATGGTTGGATTTTGGATCAGTAGAATGAGTTTCCGATAAGGGCTTCCTCTGCACTTCTCCCTTCTGCTTCCCGGATCTGACAGCCCCTCCTCCCACAGGACTGAGCCTGGCAGGGAGGGGCGCGGGTCCCCTGGCCGCAAAAACTTACAGATTTCGCTGATCTCAGCACTTCCACGTTTTCATGAGTGTTGTATGAAGTATGCCCAAAGTCAGATTGCTCTGTGTTGTCCAGTCCACGCAGTTCCTGGCTTTCTACCTACTTTCCTGGAGGAGTAACTAAAACATACAGCTCACCAGTCTGCCATCTTGCCCCGCCTCCTTTATTCATCTTTTTAAATAATTGTATAATACTTCAATATATCCCATAATTTGTTTGACCTTTTCCTTGATAAGAATTCCAATCATTTACATTTTATTTTGCCAGTAGAAATATCCTTACACATAAATCATTATATTCTGGTGCTTTTATTCCATGGATTAAATTACTAAAAGAACAAATTCTGGGTCAAAGGATATATGTATATTTATATCCAGAATATATAAAGATCTGTTAAAAATTGTTAAGGGAGGGACATCAAGACAGAGTCGCCACCAAAAGCCAAATGAAAGAAATTTCAAGGAGATTTGCATGATCGGCTGTGTCAATTGAGAAGTCCAGGGCAAGTTTGACTACTTCCTAATTTTTTCTACTGAGGTGCTTTTATGATGAATTTCTTTGTTCTTAGGGTTCTGTAATTTTACTAGAGTATGCCAATGCATATGCATTTCCTGATGAAATCATCCTAAAACCTGGATAATGCATTGCAAAACTCAGTCTCAGATTTTCTTCCGTCCAGGGAAATTTTCTTTTATTTTTAGCACAATATATGGTCATCCTCCATTGGTTCCTTTTTCTTTCTGTGGCTCTTCATATGTCAGGGTTTTAGGATCTGTCCTCCATGCTGCTTATCCTTTTCTACTTGCTTTCCATCTCTTCATCTTTGCCCTGTGTGTCAAGATATTTCTTCCCTTTGATTTTCCAGGATGCTAACTCAGGTCTCCATGGTGACCTTTCTTTCAAATAATCTACAAAAATCCAACTGGAGGTGGGGCATCATCCATGTATCATTCAGGGATGAGGTTGACAACATCTGCCATTTTCAACAGCTGAGGCCCAAGGTCTTTCATGGAGTCAATATCCAGTCAGCAGATGTGACATAAGATGAAGGCTCTTGTATGGGATGTTTTCAAGGGACAGTCCTCAGGGTTCTTTTGTTTCCATCACAAGTAAAGGTACTGGGATGAGTCACTCTTGGCAGGTCCCAGTGCTGGTCAAAAAGGTGCTAAGGGTGAGACTTCCAGAGCAATCCATATAATCATCCAAAGTATTAGTGGTTCAAGGTATGATCATATACTTGTGCAATCATCATCACAATCAAATTTTGAACAATTTCATTACCATGCTCTCAAATTCAATCCTCAGAGTTTTCACATTATACTTAATCCATATTACTGAGGCATTATTAATAGTCTTTTCATTTCTGTTTTATTTCACTCAACACACTATCTCAAGGTTTATTCACATTGTTGCATGCCTCACAACTTCATTCCTTCTTGCAACCACTCAATATTCCATTGTACAAAAGTATTTATGACTATGTTGAAGAATACCATCAAGTCTGTGAGGAGGTTTGCCATATGACACCAGCCTATGAAGGCTTTGAGTCCTGTATGATGGAGGCCAGTCCTGACATTAGATTCTGTGTTTAGAAGTACTCAATACAAATCTGAGCAGCACTTCATTCAAGGATATGTGAAATCTTAGCTGGAAAACAAGCATGAAATGTTTCAGATGAAACTTCAAATACTTCCTGATGTCCATCAAGAACATGTGCTACAGCCTCAGAGAAATTCAGTTGAGGAGAAAACCATCTGTTCTTCCAAGGGGGGAAAACAGTGTCTTCTCTGAATAAGACGAACTTGGATCAAATTTAAAAATCCTGAAGCCCTTTTGAAATCATATTGTTCACAATACCTTATAAATAAAGCTTTTACAAGAACTGACCAGAAATGTCATCCTCAATGCCAAACATTTTAGATGTCAAATATTTTAGTACAACAGGTCCAAATAACCAAAATATCCCTGGATAGTTTTGGAAGATGCACTTCTGTGGCTGAGTAGGCTCCTTCAGCCCCAGAATGGGTCTGCCATTCTTCTCCAGTTCTTCTCACTGGTGAGAGTGAGTCAGGAGGACTTTTCTTGAGCAACTTGCATTCTTCACCAGGTTTCTTAATAGGGTTATCCTCAGTACTTCCACACTCCCCATTAACTCTTTTGGCTTCCACCACACCACTGAACCTGCTAGAAAGTGACTTGATTGATGACCAAATGCAATGTTATTTCTTTGACTTTGATTCATTTCATCTTCATCTGCTTCTCTTTTCTTTTAAAGAATTTACTATCCATTCACTTCCCATTTCTCTTTATTCCTTTTTTCTTTCCGTTCCCTCTTCTGACCTCTAAATGTATGTATTTATAAGGCTTTTGTAACATTCAAGATAGACTAGCTTACTCCACATTAACAACAACCACAACAACAAAACCCCAAAATTTTGAGTGGCTTGATACAGCAGAGGTCTATTTCTTGTTCATGCTGCATAACATCAGCAGTGAGTTTCTGCTCATTGAAGTTATCCAGGGACCCAGAGTTCCTGGAGCTTCTGTTTGACAGATGCTTTCTTGATTGCTGAGGCAGGTAAAAATGGATACAGTTAATTGTGCCCTGCCCCTTTAAGCTTCTTACTAGAAGTGGCATAAGTCACTTTTACTCATATTTAGTTTAAACTAATCGTATGGCAGTGCTGTCACGTACAAGGAAGGATTTAAGAACTGGAGTATTTGTGAACAACTATAATGACAACAATATGTTCCTTACTGATTTCTGTAACTTACTCTTTCTGTGGATGGTCGTATCTGGGATTATGGATTTGTCTACTTCTTTGTACACATGACCCTTAAAACATATTTATAGGCCAGACTTCTTTCTTTATCCAAAAGCCACACATCTATTTTATTTCCCAAGCACCAGACTGTAGGAAACTAAAATAAATTTAAAAATTTAAAATGTAATTGTCACCATCTCATTTAAAACTATGTTACTTCCCTACTTCTGCTAATAGCACCTGTATTAGTTGGGGTTCTCTTGGGAAACAGAATCAATGAGAGATGTCTCTGATTATCAAATTGTAAAAGTGACTCACGCAACTGTGGGTATGCACAAGTCAAATTCTGCAGAGCCGTCAACAAACTGTCAACTCCAAGGAAGATGTCTGATGAACTCCTCAGGAAACGAACTGACAACTTCGAGGAACTCCTCAGGAAACGAACTGGCAACTTTTACGAGCTCCCAAGGAAATGCTTCACTGAGCAGCCAAAGAAGAAAGTGAAGGTTCTCTAACCATCCGGCTTACAAGCCTCCAACTGATAACCCAGACCAAATCCAGCCAATTGCATTCTCTCATTGTGGAAGGCAGGCCCCTTGATGAGTCATCAGTCAGCTGCAGTCAATTGACTGATGATCCAACAAACCAGCCCGTTGGTTTATTAACCAGCCTCAAATATCCTCACAGCAATCGTCAGGCCAGTGCCCGCTTGACCAGACAGCTGGGTCACCTGGCCAAGTTGACACATGAACCCAACCATCACAGTCCACCCCTTGTCAACTTGGCAGTTGTACACATCACCTAAAACCATATCTTCAAAATGAACCTTACAGCTTATGCCATATGATAAGGGGATAAGACAGAGAAGAAAGCAAAGATATTTGCTTTACAGACAAATACAAACATAACAAAACGAGGAGGAAATATTCATGTCATCATTGTCCTCGTTTCTGTAACTGGTCACGTGGCCGTAGTTCATATTTGTCATGACCTTCTTCCACTACCCATTCCATGTTCCCTTTACCCTCAGCAAGCACTTCAGCTGGCCGTGGTTCTTTGCCTGGTGGGGTGACCCAAACCTTCATTCCTGAAGTTTCTTGGCCATTGGTAGTCCTGCCTGGATTGGGTTGTTGCAGTTTTCCATCAACTTGAATCACGGGGCATGGTAGTACTAAGAGACGCCCTAGGGGATCTCCTGTATTGTGGAAAAACTCTTCTTTACTTCTATTGTGTAGTTGCAGTGCTATTTCCCCTTGATAGTCAGGATCAATCATCCCAGCCAGTACAGTAATCCCCTTCCTTGCCTGTTGATTCAGAGGCATAAGAAGCCCGAAGTGGCCAGGTGGCAGTCTTAACTTCCAGTTCAATGGGATTATTGTTGTGTTTCCTGGTAGAAGCACTCCTCCTTTTGGAACCAAGACCCATAGACCAGCAGAGCTTAAACTTGCAGAGACAGGAAGCAAAAATTTCCCTAGTGGATCACTAAGAGTGATAGTGAGTGGTGCCACTCCTGTTTCCACCCCTTGATTCCTGGACCCATGAATCCTGGCTATGGGAGAAACAACACCATAGAGTGGACGCTGATTCAGAGCATACACAGCCTCCTGGAGAACACTGCCCCAGCCCTACAAGGTATTGCCACCTAGTTGGTGCCATAATTGAGTCTTCAACAGGCCATTCTACCATTCTATCAACCCAGCTCCTTCTGGTTGGTGGGGAACATAGTAAGACCACAGAATTCCATGAGCATGTGCCCATTCCCTCACTTCATTTGCTGTGAAGTGGGTTCCTTGGTCTGAAGCAATGCTGTGTGGAATACCATGACGGTGGATGAGGCATTGTGTAAGTCCATGTATCATAGTTTTGGCAGAAGCATGTAGTGCAGGGAAGGCAAACCCATATCCGGAGTATGTGTCTATTCCAGTAAGAACAAATCACTGCCCTTTCCATGATGGAAGTGGTCCGATGTAATCAACCTGCCACCAGGTAGCAGGCTGATCACCCCAAGGAATGGTGCCGTATCGGGGACTGAGTGTGGGTCTCTGCTGCTGGCAGATTGGACACTCAGCAGTGGCTGTGGCCAGGTCAGCCTTGGTGAGTGGAAGTCCATGTTGCTGAGCCCATGCAGAACCTCCATCCCTACCACCATGACCACTTTGTTCATGAGCCCATTGGGCAATGACAGGAGTTGCTGGGGAAAGAAGCTGATTGGTATCCACCAAACGGGTCATTTTATCCACTTGGTTATTAAAACCTTCTTCTGCTGAAGTCACCCTGTGGTGAGCATTCACATGAGACACAAATATCTTCATGTTGTTTGCCCACTCAGAAAGGTCTATCCACATACCCCTTCCCCAGACTTCTTTGTCACCAATCTTCCAATCATGTTCCTTCCAAGTCCCTGACCATCCAGCCAAACCATTAGCAACAGCCCAGGAATCAGTATACAGACGCACCTCTGGCCAGTTCTTCCAAGCAAAGTGAACAACCAGGTGCACTGCTCAAAGTTCTGCCCACTGGGAGGATTTCCGCTCACCACTGTCCTTCAGGGATATCCCAGAAAGGGGCTGCAGTGCTGCAGCTGTCCACTTTCGGGTGGTGCCTGCATATTGTACAGAATTTCGTCTGTAAACCAGGCCTGAGTCTTCTCTTCCTCAGTCAATTGACTGTAAGGAACTCCCCAGGATGCCATAGCTGTTGGCTGGGAAAGAGAAGGTAAGGTGGAAGGAGTGGGGGCCATCGGCATTTGGGCCACTTCCTCATGTAACTTACTTGTACCTTCAGGACCTGCTCGAGCTCTATCTCGTATATACCATTTCCATTTTATGATGGAGTGCTGCTGTACATGCCCAACTTTATGGCTTGGTGGGTCAGACAATACCCAGCTCATGATAGGTAACTCAGGTCTCATGGTAACTTGGTGGCCCATGGTTAAGCGTTCTGTATCTGCTAAGGCCCAGTAGCAGGCCAACAGCTGTTTCTCAAATGGAGAGTAGTTATCTGCAGAGGATGGTAAAGCTTTACTCCAAAATCCTAAGGGTCTGTGTTGTGATTCTCCTATAGGAGCCTGCCAAAGGCTCCAAACAGTATCTCTATTTGCCACTGACACTTCCAGCACCATTGGGTCAGCTGGATCATATGGTCCAAGCGGCAGAGCAGCTTGCACAGCAGCCTGGACCTGTCGCAGAGCCTCGTCTTGCTCCGGTCCCCACTCAAAACTAGAAGCTTTTCTAGTCACTCGGTAAATGGGTCAGAGTAGCACACCTAAATGAGGAATATGTTGTCTCCAAAACCCAAAGAGGCCAACTAAGTGTTGTGCCTCTTTTTTGGTTGTAGGAGGGGCCAGATGCAGCAGCTTGTCCTTCACCTTAGAAGGAATATCTCGACAGGCCCCACACCACTGGACACTTAGAAATTTTACTGAGATGGAAGGCCCCTGTATTTTTGTTGGATTTATCTCCCATCCTCTGCCACACAAATACCTCACCAACAAATCTAGAGTAGTTGCTACTTCTTGCTCACTAGGTCCAATCAACATGATATCATCAATATAATGGACCAGTGTGATGTCTTGTGGGAGGGAGAAATGATCAAGATCCCTGCGGACAATATTATGACATAGGGCTGGAGAGTTGATATAACCCTGAGGTGGCACAGTGAATGTAAACTGCTGGCCTTGCCAGCTGAATGCAAACTGTTTCTGGTGGTCCTTGCTGACAGCAATTGAGAAAAAAACATTTGCCAGATCAGTAGCTGCATACCAGGTACCAGGGGATGTATTGATTTGCTCAAGCAATGATACCACATCTGCGACAGCAGCTGCAATTGGAGTCACCACCTGTTTAAGCTTACAGTAATCCACAGTCATCCTCCAAGACCCATCTGTTTTCTGCACAGGCCAAATAGGAGAGTTGAATAGGGGGTGTGGTGGGAATCACCACCCCGGCATCCTTCAAGTCCTTATGAGTGGCATTAATCTCTGCAATCCCTCCAGAAATCTGGTATTGCTTCTGGTTCACTATTTTGCTAGGCAGGGGCAGTTCTAGTGGCTTCCACTTGGCCTTTCCCACCATAATAGCCCTCACTCCAGGAGTCAGGGAACCAATGTGAGGATTCTGCCAGTTGCTGAGTATGTCTATTCCAATTATGCATTCTGGCACTGGGGAAATAACCACAGAATGGGTCCAGGGACCCACTGGACCCACTGTGAGATGGACCTGGACTAAAACTCCATCAGTCACCTGACCTCCATAAGTCCCAACTCTGACTGGTGGACCAGAGTGACATTTTGGGTCTCCGAGAATTAATGTCACTTCTGACCCAGTGTCTAATAATCCACGAAATATCTGATCATTTCTTTTTCCCCAATGCACAGTCACCCTGGTAAAAGGCTGTAGGTCCCCCTGGGGAAGGCTGGGAGGAAGATTAACAGTATAAATTTTTGGCAGTGTGACAGGGTCCTTCTCCAAGGGTACCCGGCCTTCCCTTCATTCAAGAGGCTCTGGATCTGTAAACTGTCTTAAGTCTGGGAATTGATTAAGGGGCCGTGACTCTCTGTTTTTGTAATTCAAGGGAGATTTTTGTTTACATGGCCTAGAATTCTTCTGCTTATATAGTTCAAACAAGAATTTAGTCGATTGCCCATCTATTTTACTATTTGGTACTCCATGATCCACTAGCCAATGCCATAAGTCTCCGCAAGTCATATTATTTTGATTGCTGCTTTGAGCCTGTTTTCCATTATGGTAGCCATGCCCACCTTGTCTGTGGTGATTAACTGCAGCCACTTGGCTTCTGCTGACTCGGGACCTGATTATCGCCATTGTGTTTAAGGATTCCAGTTCAGTGACAGCAGTTCCTACAGTAATATCTGACCTACAGAGAAGGGCGACTACAGAGCTCTTCAGGGATTATGGAGCTAGTTTCACAAATTTATTCCTTACAGTCCTGGTAAAAGGTGTGTCCTCTGGACATTCCCGGGCTGTGTGAGCAGGTCTTCCATGATAAATCCACTCTAGCATTCCAATCTCTCTAAGCCTTTGAATCCCCTCCTCCACATTGTACCAGGGCAGTTCTGGCATTTCAACCTCTGGTAATGCCAACCACCTTTTGATCCGTGTTTCAGCCAGCCACCCAAACAAACTGTTAACACCCTTTCTAACCCCTCGAGCTACAACACTGAATGCAGAATTTCTGCTTAGTGGGCCCATATCAGTAAATTCAGCCTGATCCAACTTTATATTCCTTCCACCATTATCCCACACTCTCAGTATCCATTCCCATACATATTCCCCTGGTTTCTGTCTGTGTAAGTTGGAAAACTCATACAGTTCTTTTGGAGTATAGCGTACTTCCTCCTGGGTCACACTTTGTACCTCACCCTTTGGGGCTTGTTGGGACTTGAGCCTAGTTATAGGTCTTGAAGCAAAAACTGGTGGTGGGGGTGGGTCATGAAAAGAGTTAGAGTTATCTCTCAAGCCATTCACCTCAGGACATTCTGTTGCATTTTAATCTCTTAAAACAGAATTAATCTCTCCAGACAAAAGAGCGAGGGCTGCTTCCTCAGGGGAGATGATTACAGGATTAGCAGGCATTGAAGGGTTAATCTCCTTAGGTGGGGGTTGGGTGGCAGGCTCCTTAGGGCAGACTGGAGGTAGAGAAGCTGTTTCCCCAGGACAGCCCTCTACAGGTAAATCTAACAATGACCCAGCAGAATCCAGGGTTCCAATGTCCTCACTGACATTATTATCAATCCATATGTCCCCATCCCAAGTTTCCGGATCCCATTCTTTTCCAATCAATGCCTTTACTTTAACAGCAGACACCCTGAGAGGCTGAGATTTTAGTTTACATTGTAAATGTGCTACTCACACAATGAGAGACTGTGTCTGATTTTCAGAAACTTCCAGTCTGCGGGCACAGGAAATAAGATTTTCTTTCAGGGCGTGGATGGAACCCTTTACATCTGTCATACGGTGTTCAAGTTTTGAATTTGAAGCCTTTAGCTCATCCCTTTCTCTTACAACTGTATCCAAAGTATCTAAGAGCAGCCAGCCAACATTATTATACCTCTTAATACTACAAAACTCCGTGAAAGTGTCAAAAACACTGTCACCCAGAGCCTCGCTTCATACTAGAGTACAATTAGGAGAATCAAATGTTGCTATTTTGCGTATTTCCTTTGCCAACTCCTGCCATGGATGGTCATGCCCTCTTGATTATTGGAAATAGAGTCATTAGTGCTTCTGAATCTAATCAGAGTAGGAAACAAATTGTAAAAGCCCATTTTAAGACTCCATTTCTCAAGAACCACTTCTGGTACCAAGTTGTATTAGTTAGGGTTCTCTTGGGAAACAGAATCAATGAGAGATGTCTCTGATTATCAAATTGTGAAAGTGACTCACGCAACTGTGGGTATGCATGAGTCCAAATTCTGCAGAGCTGTCAACAAACTGTCAACTCCAAGGAAGATGTCCGATGAACTCCTCGGGAAACGAACCGACAACTTTGAGGAACTCCTCAGGAAACGAACCGGCAACTTCGACGAGCTCCCCAGGAAATGCTTCACTTTCACTGAGCAGCCGAAGAAGAAAGTGAAGGTTCTCTAACCGTCTGGCTTATAAGCCTCCAACTGATCACCCGGACCAAATCCAGCCAATTGCATTCTCTCATTGTGGAAGGCACGCCCCTTGATGAGTCATCAGTCAGCCACAGTCAATTGACTGATGATCCAACAAACCGGTTGATCACCCGGACCAAATCCAGCCAATTGCATTCTCTCAATGTGGAAGCACGCCCCTTGATGAATCATCAGTCAGCTTCAGTCAATTGACTGATGATCCAACAAACCAGCCCATTGGTTTATTAACCAGCCTCAAGTATCCTCACAGCAATCGTCAGGCCAGTGCCCACTTGACCAGACAGCTGGGCCACCTAGCCAAGTTGACACATGAACCCAATCATCACAGCACCTCAATTTTCCCAATTAAACCAGGTAGGGAAACTTACTCATCATCCTTCCTCAGGGTACCATATCAGACTAGGTTAGGTTTGGTGATTTTACCATTGAAGTCTCTCTTCAGTATGGCTCCTGTGCTCCATCCCCATTACACTTCTCCATGTCAGAGTCTTCTATGTGTTTTTATGTGGATTCCTGAAGTAGGTTTCCAACTGGTTCCTCATGATTTTCATCACGTTTTTGTAAGTAATCTTATGTTTTGATGACATCCCTCTCTTATGTAAAAACACTCCTTCACTCCCCACTGCCTACAAAATCAAGTCATAACTTCTTAGCCTGGCATTCAGTACCTATCGTGGTCTGGCCTTAACCTAACTTTCTGTTGGTCTCACTTATTGACCCTTGGTTTCCCATTTATTTCTTTGCTTCCTACCATATGCATACCCAATGTCCTATACATCGCTAGGATTACCAACCATTCCAAGTTGCCCAATGTGCTGGTTTGAATGTATTATGTCCCCCCAAATGCCATTATCTTTGATGTAATCTTGTGTGGGCAGACCTATCAGTGCTAATTAGATTGTAATTCTTTGAGTGTTTCTGTGGAGATGTGCCCCACCCAACTGGGTGATGACTCTGATGAGATAATTTCCATGGTGTTGGCCCGCCCATTCAGGGTGGGTCTGAATTAAATTACTGGAGCCATATAAGTGAGCTAACAGAAGGAACTCAGTGCAGCTGAGAGTGACATTTTGAAGTGGAGCTACAGCCAAGAGGAACACTTTGAAGAAAGCACAGGAGCTGCAGATGAGAGACAGTTTGAAGATGGCCATTGAAAGCAGACTCTTGCTCCAGAGAAGCTGAGAGAGGACGAATATCCCAAGTGCAACTAAGAGTAACATTTTTGAGGAACTGCAGCATAGAGAGGAACGTCCTGGGAGAAAGCCATTTTGAACCCTGAACTTTGGAGCAGACGCCAGCCACGTGCCTTCCTAGCTAACAGAGGTTTTCCAGACACCATTCGCCATCATCCAGTGAAGGTACCCGATTGCTGATGTGTTACCTTGGACACTTTATGGCCTTAAGACTGTAACTGTGTAACCAAATAAACCCCCTTTTATAAAAGCCAATCCATCCCTGGTGTTTTGCATTCCAGCATTAGCAAACTAGAGCAGATTTTGTTACCAAGAGTGGGGTGCTTTTGCTGCTGAGTTTGCAAATACCAAACATGTTGGAACAGCTTTTTAAATGGATAAGGGGAAGATTCTGGAATAATTGTGAGGAGCTTGATAGAAAAAGCCTGAACTGCTTTGAAAAGACTGTGGAAATATGGACTCTAAAGATATTTCTGATGAGGCCTTGAACAGAAATGACGAATGTGTTGTTGCAAACTGGAAGAAAAGCAATCCTTGTTTTAAAGTGGCAGAGAATTTGGCAAAATTGAGTCCGGGTGTCAGATGGAAGGAAGAATTTGAAAATGACAACCTGGAATACTTAGCTGAGGTACTCTCCAGACTATATGTGGAGGATGTACCCTGGTTTCTCCTTGCAGCTTATAGTAAAATGTGAGTGGAGAGAGATAAACTTAGAACTGAACTCTTGGGTTCAAAGAAACCAGAAGCTGATGGCTTGGAAAATTACAGGCTTCCAGGGGGTGGAATCCTAGAAGCTACAGCCCAACATCAGGATGTAGCCAAACATGGAACCCAGCCACCATTTCAGTACAAGCCAAGATTGGAAAAGGAGTTAAGCAGAAAGGATTTGTGGAAAGTCCTATTATCTGATGGCCTTGACCCTTGTGTGCTTCATGCAAAGCCAACAGAATTTTTTTGAGATCTTTATAGATAAAGCCATGGCTGGTCTGGACTGGAGGAGACAGACAAGGAACAAATTGAAGGAAAAATTTCTTTAAAGAGAGAGCCATGGAGGTTGAGGTCTGGAGTCAAGAGGTCTCGGGCTGGGAGAGCGGACCAGCCCACAAGCATGGAAAGGGTGAGTTTGCCCTGGAGGTGGAGGGTAGACCTTCCACCTCGATGCTCAGGAAATATTCTGCCACCCCAAGCGCCAAAGAGGGTGGAGCACATTCTCAGGGAATTGGGGAGAGCCTGGCTGCCACCACACTGTTCTGAAGGGGTTGAGCGTGTGTTCCAGAGATGGAAGGGAATCTGGATGCTGCCCCGATGTTTGAGGAGGATGGGGCCGAGAAGGTGATCTCCTGAATGTGTGGATATGTTGGAGCACTCACCCAAGCATTTGGAGAGGAAAGGGCTGCCACAAAGGCCCTTAGGAAGGGTTAGACTCCCTCTCTCTCAAGCCCCAAGGATGTAGCATTGTTCTGTAAATGACTCTCAGACTTCAGAATCTAATGGAGTTTGTCCTGTGGGTTTTAGGAACTGTTTTGGTCCTGTTAACCCTGTTTTCCTTACTGTTTCTCCTTATGCCAATGTTTATCCTATGAATGACCCATCCTATGGATGTCCTTCCTTTGTATATTGGAAGCACATAACTTGTTGTAAGTTCACAGATCCACAGCTAAAGGAAAATTATGCCTTAGGACTGACCACCCCTATAATTGATTTTGATGGGATTTTATTGTTACTGAAATGATTCAAGTTTCTGTGATATTGTTGTGGGATGAATGTATTTTGTATATGGAAAGATAATGTCATTTTGGGGTCTGGGGGTGGAATGTGCTGGTTTAAATGTATTGTATCCCCCCAAACACCATTATCTTTGATGTAATCTTGTGTGGGCAGACCTATCAGTGTTGATTAGATTGTAATTCTTCGAGTGTTTCCATGGAGATGTGCCTCACCTAACTGTGGGTGATGACTCTGATTGGATAATTTCCATGGAGGTGTTGGCCCACCCATTCAGGGTGGGTCTGAATTAAATTACTGGAGCCATATAAATGAGCTGACAAGCAGAAGGAACTCAGTGCAGCTGAGAGTGACACTTTGAAGAGGAGCTACAGCAAAGAGGGACGCTTTGAAGAAAGCAGAAGAGCTGCAGATGAGAGACAGTTTGAAGATGGCCATTGAAAGCAGACTCTTGCTCCAGAGAAGCTGAGAGAGGACAAATATCTCAAGTGCAACTAAGAGTGACATTTTTGAGGAACTGCAGCCTAGAGAGGAACATCCTGGGAGAAAACCATTTTGAACCCTGAACTTTGGAGCAGATGCCAGCCACGTGCCTTCCCAGCTAACAGAGGTTTTTTGAACACCATTGGCCATCCTCCAGTGAAGATACCTGATTGCTGATGTGTTACCTTGGACACTTTATGGCCTTAAGACTGTAACTGTGTAACCAAATAACCCCCCTTTTATAAAAGCCAATCCATCTCTGGTGTTTTGCATTTTGACAACATTAGCAAACTAGAATACCCAGGATTTAGGAGTTTCTGGGATACAGGGCTAAAATCTGGAAAATCCAGGGTAAACTGTGACAAGTTGGTTATCCTAAATATTTCATATCCACAATTCCTACGGTCATGCACCTTCTGTGTCTTGGCTCACATCCCTACTGCTCAGAATGGCTATATATCCTTATTTTCACCACTGAATTGCAAACCATTCAACTCTTTTCTCAATCACTTCCAAGAAGCCCTATTCCTCAGTCAGAATTAACATTTTCCTCCAGTATTCTCCCATAAAATTTTGATTTTCCTCATCTGTTATAGCATATACCACTTTATTAAATAATTGTTTAATAACTGAGTATATATAATACATGCTTATCTCCCTCTCTAGATTGTAAGTTCCTTGAGGGCAGGAATCCTGTATCCTTTATGTCCATACCTGGCACAATAAACTTCAATAAATACTTATTTGATAGAAATCAGGGAGCAAGGAGAGAGATTAAGGTAAGGAAAGAATGAAATAGGGTCTAGAGTGTGTACAGAAGGAAGAAAAGGGAGGATATGGAACCAATCCCATGCATGTCCAGCTCTGTTTTCCTATAGTGATATCAGAACTAGCTATTTCTCACTGGTCCCTCACCCACTGCAGTCCAAGCATTATCCACCACCCCCCAAAAAAATAGCATCCAAAACAACTCTGACTCTATTTCAGCAATTGTTTCCCATCAGTTGTTACTATTACCTAGTCTTTACTGTGTAGTCAACACTAATTATTTACATTACTGTCTCTACTAGCCAACTTTGTACAACTGTCTATTCCCTAATTTTTTTTTAACCTCCATTGACTTTCCAACTTATTGCTTTGCATCCACCCATGGTAAGCATCTCAAACCCTTCCTAACCTGCAAATTTTAGCCAGTAGCAATACAGGGAAGTTTGGGTTCCATCACTTCTACCACTATCATCAGTCGCAACCCACTCACAGTTTATTTCTGGACCATATGACAATAGGCACTTCTTTGAGATACACTTGCACTGTGAAATGGTGGGGTAAAGATATCTGATAGGGAATTGGATCCTGCATTTTAACAGCTAGAGCACTCTGTATATTGATCTTAATTGAGGGAAGTGGGAGATGTGGAGGAGCTTGACTAGAGAGTTACTTGGTGTGCCAGTTTGAATGTATTATGTCCCCCAAATGCCATTATCTTTGATGCAATCTTGTGGGGCAGACACTTTAGTGCTGATTAGATTGGAATTCTTTGAGTGTTTCCATGGAATGTGCCCCACCCAACTGTAGGTGGTAACTCTGATTAGCTATTTCCATGGAGGCATGACCCCACCCATTCAGGGTGGGCCTTGATCAGTGGAGCTACATAAATGAGCTGACAGGCAGAGGGAACTCAGTGCAGCTGTGAGTGATGTTTTGAAGAGGAGCTACAGCCAAGAGGGACACTTTGAAGAAAGCACAGGAGCTGCAGATGAGAGACAGTTTGAAGAGGGCCGTTGAAAACAGATTTTTGCTCCAGAGAAGCTGAGAGAGGACAAATATCCCAAGTGCAACTAAGAGTGACATTTTTGAGGAACTGCAGCCTAGAGAGGAACATCCTGGGAGAAAGCCATTTTGAAACCAGAACTTTGGAGCAGATGCCAGCCACGTGCCTTCCCAGCTAACAGAGGTTTTCCAGATGCCATTGGCCATCCTCCAGTGAAGGTACGCGATTGCTGATGTGTTCCCTTGGACACTTTATGGCCTTAAGACTGTAACTGTGTAACCAAATAAACCCCCTTTTATAAAAGCCAATCCATCTCTGGTGTTTTGCATTCCGGCAGCATTAGCAAACTAGAACACTTGATTTTAGGTACTGGTTGTGACACTGATACACCTCATAGGTCATGATCCCCTTAGTGAGATAAACCTTCCTTCTCCTTGATTAAACTAAATTTAATAGGCAGATATTGAGCACCTACAATGGCATGACATTGTGCTATCTGTGGTGTGTTAAATTGTAGGTTCTGGTTTAGAATTCTTTTTGTTTCCCTGGTAGACTGAGACAGAGACTGAGCTTTTTCAAATATCTCTAATGCTTATTACATGTCAAGGACAAAAAGAGGAAAAAATGTATAGATATTTTAAAGGGAAAAAATATATAGGTAGTTTAAAGGGAAAAATGTATGGATACTTTATTTTTTTTTTATTGGTGACATTTTTATTTATTGATGGTCATTAGTGGCCTTTAACCAGAGCACAACCTTCTGGGTAAACATTTAACTTTGGAACATTAGTAGAAGATGATTCACTAACTTTGAAAATTCTTTTTCCCTTATATGAACAATTAGGACCACTAGTCTTTAGCTTTTTTTTTTTTTTTTTTTTTTTTTTACTGATTCCTAGCTTCATTCCATTGTGATTAGAGAAGATACATTGCACGATTTCAATATTTCTGAATTTATTGAGACTTATATTGGGACCTTACATATTGTTTATTCTGGAGAATGATCCATGTGCACTTGAGAAGAATGTGTATTCTATTTTTGTTGGGTGAAGTGTTCTATATATGTCTATTAGGTCTAGCTGGTTTAGAGTATCATTCAAGTCTTCTATTTCCTTATTGATTTTCTGTCTGGATGTCTTATTATTGAAATTGGCATATTGAAATCTCCTACTATTAGTGTAAAACTATTTCCCCCTTCAAATCTGTCAGTATTTACTTTGCTTTGGGGGGGAGGGGGTTCTGCTATGAGGTGCATGTATATTTATACTTGTTATGTCTTCTTGTTGAATTGACCCCTTCATCAGTATAAAGTGACCTAATTTGTCCCTCATAGCAATTTTTTTAATCATCATTTTATTGAGATATATTCACATACCACGCAGTCATACAAAACAAATTGTACTTTTGATTGTTTACAGTACCATTACATAGTTGTACATTCATCACCTAAATCAATCCCTCACACCTTCATTAGCACACACACAAAAATAACAAGAATAATAATTAGAGTGAAAAAGAGCAATTGAAGTAAAAAAGAACACTGGGTACCTTTGTCTGTTTGTTTCCTTCCCCTACTTTTCTACACATCCATCCATAAACTAGACAAAGTGGAGTTTGGTCCTTATGGCTTTCCCAATCCCATTGTCACTCCTCATAAGCTACATTTTTATAAAACTGTCTTCGAGATTCATGGGTTCTGGGTTGTAGTTTGATAGTTTCAGGTATCCACCACCAGCTACCCCAATTCTTTAGAACCTAAAAAGGGTTGTGTAAAGTGTGCGTAAGAGTGCCCACCAGAGTAATCTCTCGGCTCGTTTAGGAATCTCTGTGCCACTGAAGCTTATTTCATTTCCTTTCACATCCCCCTTTTGGTCAAGAAGATGTTCTCCGTCCCACGATGCCGGGTCTACATTCCTCCCCGGGAGTCATATTCCACGTTGCCAGGGAGATTCACTCCCCTGGGTGTCTGATCCCACGTAGGGGGGAGGGCAGTGATTTCACCTTTCAAGTTGGCTTAGCCAGAGAGAGAGGGCCACATCTGAGCAACAAAGAGGCATTCAGGAGGAGACTCTTAGGCACAAATATAGGGACCCCTAGCCTCTCCTTTGCAGCAACCGTCTTCCCAAGGGTAAAACTTATGGTAGAGGGCTCAACCCGTCAAACCACCAGTCCCCTATGTCTGTGGTCATGTTAGCAATCATGGAGGTGGGGTAGGCGAATACCCCTGCATTCTCCACAGGCTCCTCAAGGGGGCACTACATCTTTTTTTTTTTCCTTGTTTTTCTTTCTTTTTTTTTTTAACTTTCCCTTCTTTTTTAAATCAACTGTATGAAAAAAAAAGTTAAAAAGAAAACAAACATACAATAAAAGAACATTTCAAAGAGACCATAACAAGGGGGTAAGAAAAAGACAACTAACCTAAGATAACTGCTTAACTTCCAACATGTTCCTACTTTACACCAAGAAAGTTACATAATATAGCAACATTTCTGTGAACTTGTTCCTACTATATCCATCAGAAATTAATAGACCATAGTCATTTCTGGGCATCCCCAGAACGTTAGCTTATCTGTTCTTCTTGGATTATTGTTCCTCCTTCCTTAATTGCTCTCTACTGCTAGTTCCCCTACATTCTACATTATAAACCATTTGTTTTACGTTTTTCAAAGTTCACATTAGTGGTAGCATATAATATTTCTCTTTTTGTGCCTGGCTTATTTCGCTCAGCATTATGTCTTCAAGGTTCATCCATGTTGTCATATGTTTCACCAGATCGTTCCTTCTTACTGCCGCATAGTATTCCATCGTGTGTATATGCCACATTTTATTTATCCACTCATCTGTTTAAGGACATTTGGGTTGTTTCCATCTTTTGGCAATTGTGAATAATGCTGCTATGAACATTGGAGTGCAGATATCTGTTCGTGTCACTGCTTTCTGATCTTCCGGGTATATACCAAGAAGTGCAATCGCTGGATCGAATGGTAGCTCTATATCTAGTTTTCTAAGGAACTGCCAGACTGACTTCCAGAGTGGCTGAACCATTATACAGTCCCACCAACAATGAATAAGAGTTCCAATTTCTCCACATCCCCTACAGCATTTGTAGTTTCCTGTTTGTTTAATGGGAGCCATTCTAACCGGTGTTAGATGGTATCTCATTGTGGTCTTAATTTGCATCTCTCTAATAGCTAGTGAAGCTGAACATTTTTTCATGTGTTTCTTGGCCATTTGTATTTCCTCTTCAGAGAACTGTCTTTTCATATCTTTTGCCCATTTTATAATTGGGCTGTCTGTACTATTGTCATTGAGTTGTAGGATTTCTTTGTATATGCAAGATATCAGTCTTTTGTCAGATACATGGTTTCCAAAAATTTTTTCCCATTGAGTTGGCTGCCTCTTTACCTTTTTGAGAAATTCCTTTGAGGTGCAGAAACTTCTAAGCTTGAGGAGTTCCCATTTATCTATTTTCTCTTTTGTTGCTTGTGCTTTGGGTGTAAAGTCTAGGAAGTGGCCGCTTAATACAAGGTCTTGAAGATGTTTTCCTACATTATCTTCTAGGAGTTTTATGGTAACTTCTTTTATATTGAGATCTTTGGTCCATTTTGAGTTAATTTTTGTGTAGGGGGTGAGGTAGGGGTCCTCTTTCATTCTTTTGGATATGGATATCCAACTCTCCCAGCCCCATTTGTTGAAAAGACCATTATGGCTCAGTTCAGTGACTTTGGGAGCCTTATCAAAGATCAGTCGGCCATAGATCTGAGGGTCTATCTCTGAATTCTCAATTCGATTCCATTGATCTATATCTCTATCTTTGTGCCAGTACCATGCTGTTTTGGCAACTGTGGCTTTATAATAAGCTTCAAAGTCAGGGAGTGTAAGTCCTCCCACTTTGTTTTTCTTTTTTAGAGTGTCTTTAGCAATTGGAGGCATCTTCCCTTTCCAAATAAATTTGATAACTAGCTTTTCCAAGTCTACAAAGTAGGTTGTTGGAATTTTGATTGGGATTGCATTGAATCTGTAGATGAGTTTGGGTAGAATTGACATCTTAATGACATTTAGCCTTCCTATCCATGAACATGGAATATTTTTCCATCTTTTAAGGTCCCCTTCTATTTTTTTTAGTAGAGTTATGTAATTTTCTTTGTATAGGTCTTTTACATCTTTGGTTAAGTTTATTCCTACGTACTTGATTTTTTTAGTTGCTATTGAAAATGGTATCTTTTTCTTGAGTGTCTCTTCAGTTTGTTCATTTCTAGCATATAGAAACATTACTGACTTATGTGCATTAATCTTGTATCCCGCTACTTTGCTAAATTTGTTTATTAGCTCTAGTAGGTGTATCGTTGATTTCTCAGGGTTTTCTAGATATAAGATCATATCGTCTGCAAACAATGACAGTTTTACTTTTTCTTTTCCAATTTGGATGCCTTTTATTTCTTTGTCTTGCCGGATTGCCCTGGCTAGCACTTCCAGCACAATGTTGAATAACAGTGGTAACAGCGGGCATCCTTGTCTTGTTCCTGATCTTAGAGGGAAGGCTTTCAGTCTCTCACCATTGAGTACTATGCTGGCTGTGGGTTTTTCATATATGCTCTTTATCATGTTGAGGAAGTTTCCTTCAATTCCTACCTTTTGAAGTGTTTTTATCAAAAAGGGATGTTGGATTTTGTCAAATGCTTTTTCAGCATCTATTGAGATGATCAATTGATTTTTCCCTTTCGAGTTTTTAATGTGTTGTAATACATTGATTGTTTTTCTTATGTTGAACCATCCTTGCATGCCTGGAATGAACCCCACTTGGTCATGGTGTATGATTTTTTTAATGTGTCTTTGGATTCGATTTGCAAGTATTTTGTTGAGGATTTTTGCATCTATATTCATTAGGGAGATTGGCCGGTAGTTTTCCTTTTTTGTAACATCTTTGCCTGGTTTTGGTATTAGATTGATGTTAGCTTCATAAAATGAGTTAGGTAGTGTTCCATTTTCTTCAATGTTTTGAAAGAGTTTGAGTAAGATTGGTGTCAGTTCTTTCTGGAAAGTTTGGTAGAATTCCCCTGTGAAGCCATCTGGCCCTGGGCATTTATTTGTGGGAAGATTTCTGATGACTGATTGGATCTCTTTGCTTGTGATGGGTTGGTTGAGGTCTTCTATTTCTTCTCTGGTCAGTCTAGGTTGTTCATATGTTTCCAGGAAATTGTCCATTTCTTCTACATTATCCAGTTTGTTGCCATATAGTTGTTCATAATATCCTCTTATAATTTTTTTAATTTCTTCAGGATCTGCAGTTATGTCACCTTTTTCATTCATTATTTTGTTTATATGGGTCTTCTCTCTTTTTGATTTTGTCAGTCTAGCTAGGGGCTTGTCAATCTTGTTGATCTTCTCAAAGAACCAACTTTTGGTGATATTTATCCTCTCTATTGTTTTTTTGTTCTCTATGTCATTTATTTCTGCTTTAATCCTTGTTATTTCTTTTCTTGTATTTGGTTTAGGATTGGTTTGCTGTTCATTTTCTAGCTTCTTCAGTTGATCCATTAGTTCTTTGATTTTGGCTCTTTGTTCCTTTTTAATATATGCGTTTAGTGCTATAAATTTCCCCCTTAGCACTGCTTTTGCTGCATCCCATAGGTTTTGGTATGTTGTATTCTCATTTTCATTCATCTCTATATATTTAGCAATTTCTCTTGCTATTTCTTCTTTAACCCACTGATTGTTTAGGAGTGTGTTGTTTAACCTCCAGGTATTTGTGAATTTTCCAAGTCTCTGATGGTGATTGACTTCTAATTGTATTCCATTGTGGTCAGAGAATGTGCTTTGAATAATTTCAATCTTTTTAAATTTATTGAGGCTTTTTTTATGTCCCAGCATATGATCTATTCTGGAGAAAGTTCCATGAGCACTAGAAAAGTATGTGTATCCTGGTGATTTGGTATGTAATGTCCTGTATATGTCAGTTAAATCTAATTCATTTATCAGATTGTTTAGGTTTTCAATTTCCTTATTGGTCTTCTGTCTGGTTGATCTATCTATATGAGAGAGTGATGTGTTGAAGTCTCCCACAATTATTGTGGAAACATCAATTGCTTCCTTTAGTTTTGCCAGTGTTTCTCTCATGTATTTTGTGGCACCTTGGTTGGGTGCATAGACATTTTTTTTTTTTTTAATCATCATTTTATTGAGATATATTCACATACCACGCAATCATACATAACAAATTGTACTTTCGATTGTTTACAGTACCATTACATAGTTGTACATTCATCACCTAAATCAATCCCTGACACCTTCATTAGCACACACACAAAAATAACAAGAATAATAATTAGAGTGAAAAAGAGCAATTGAAGTAAAAAAGAACACTAGGTACCTTTGTCTGTTTGTTTGCTTCCCCTACTTTTCTACACATCGATCCATAAACTAGACAAAGTGGAGTTTGGTCCTTATGGCATTCCCAATCCCACTGTCACCCCTCATAAGCTACATTTTTATACAACTGTCTTCGAGATTCATGGGTTCTGGGTTGTAGTTTAATAGTTTCAGGTATCCACCACCAGCTACCCCAATTCTTTAGAACCTAAAAAAGGTTGTCTAAAGTGTGCGTAAGAGTGCCCACCAGAGTGATCTCTCGGCTCGTTTTGGAATCTCTCTGCCACTGAAGCTTATTTCATTTCCTTTCACATCCCCCTTTTGGTCAAGAAGATGTTCTCCATCCCACGATGCCGGGTCTACATACCTCCCCGGGAGTCATATTCCACGTTGCCAGGGAGATTCACTTCCCTGGGTGTCTGATCCCACGTAGGGGGGAGGGCAGTGATTTCACCTTTCAAGTTGGCTTAGCCAGAGAGAGAGGGCCACATCTGAGCAACAAAGAGGCATTCAGGAGGAGACTCTTAGGCACAAATACAGGGAGGCCTAGCCTCTCCTTTGCAGCAACCGTCTTCCCAAGGGTGAAACTTATGGTAGAGGGCTCAACCCATCAAACCACCAGTCCCCTATGTCTGTGGTCATGTTAGCAACCATGGAGGTGGGGTAGGCGAATACCCCTGCATTCTCCACAGGCTCCTCAAGGGGGCACTACATCGTTTTTTTTTTGTTTTTTTTTTTTTGTTTTTTTTCCTGGTTTGTCTTTTTTCTTTTTTTTTTTTTAACTTTCCCTTCTTTTTTCAAATCAACTGTATGAAAAAAAAAGTTAAAAAGAAAACAAACATACAATAAAAGAACATTTCAAAGAGACCATAGCAAGGGAGTAAGAAAAAGACAACTAACCTAAGATAACTGCTTAACTTCCAACATGTTCCTACTTTACCCCAAGAAAGTTACATACTATAGCAACATTTCAGTGAACTTGTTCCTACTACATCCATCAGAAATTAACAGACCATAGTCATTTCTGGGCATCCCCAGAACGTTAAATAGCTTATCTGTTCTTCTTGGATTATTGTTCCCCCTTCCTTAATTGCTCTCTACTGCTAGATCCCCTACATTCTACATTATAAACCATTTGTTTTACATTTTCAAAGTTCACATTAGTGGTAGCATATAATATTTCTCTTTTTGTGCCTGGCTTATTTCGCTCAGCATTATGTCTTCAAGGTTCATCCATGTTGTCATATGTTTCACCAGATCGTTCCTTCTTACTGCCGCGTAGTATTCCATCGTGTGTATATACCACATTTTATTTATCCACTCATCTGTTGATGGACATTTGGGTTGTTTCCATCTCTTGGCAATTGTGAATAATGCTGCTATGAACATTGGCGTGCAGATATCTGTTCGTGTCACTGCTTTCCGATCTTCCGGGTATATCCCGAGAAGTGCAATCGCTGGATCGAATGGTAGCTCTATCTCTAGTTTTCTAAGGAACTGCCAGACTGACTTCCAGAGTGGCTGAACCATTATACAGTCCCACCAACAATGAATAAGAGTTCCAATTTCTCCACATCCCCTACAGCATTTGTAGTTTCCTGTTTGTTTAATGGCAGCCATTCTAACCGGTGTTAGATGGTATCTCATTGTGGTCTTAATTTGCATCTCTCTAATAGCTAGTGAAGCTGAACATTTTTTCATGTGTTTCTTGGCCATTTGTATTTCCTCTTCAGAGAACTGTCTTTTCATATCTTTTGCCCATTTTATAATTGGGCTGTCTGTACTATTGTCATTGAGTTGTAGGATTTCTTTGTATATGCAAGATATCAGTCTTTTGTCAGATACATGGTTTCCAAAAATTTTTTCCCATTGAGTTGGCTGCCTCTTTACCTTTTGAGAAATTCCTTTGAGGTGCAGAAACTTCTAAGCTTGAGGAGTTCCCATTTATCTATTTTCTCTTTTGTTGCTTGTGCTTTGGGTGTAAAGTCTAGGAAGTGGCCTCCTAATACAAGGTCTTGAAGATGTTTTCCTACATTATCTTCTAGGAGTTTAATGGTACTTTCTTTTATATTGAGATCTTTGGTCCATTTTGAGTTAATTTTTGTGTAGGGGGTGAGGTAGGGGTCCTCTTTCATTCTTTTGGATATGGATATCCAACTCTCCCAGCCCCATTTGTTGAAAAGACCATTATGGCTCAGTTCGGTGACTTTGGGGGCCTTATCAAAGATCAGTCGGCCATAGATCTGAGGGTCTATCTCTGAATTCTCAATTCGATTCCATTGATCTATATGTCTATCTTTGTGCCAGTACCATGCTGTTTTGGCAACTGTGGCTTTATAATAAGCTTCAAAGTCAGGGAGTGTAAGTCCTCCCACTTCGTTTTTCTTTTTTAAAGTGTCTTTAGCAATTCGAGGCATCTTCCCTTTCCAAATAAATTTGATAACTAGCTTTTCCAAGTCTGCAAAGTAGGTTGTTGGAATTTTGATTGGGATTGCATTGAATCTGTAGATGAGTTTGGGTAGAATTGACATCTTAATGACATTTAGCCTTCCTATCCATGAACATGGAATATTTTTCCATCTTTTAAGGTCCCCTTCTATTTCTTTTAGTAGAGTTATGTAGTTTTCTTTGTATAGGTCTTTTACATCTTTGGTTAAGTTTATTCCTAGGTACTTGATTTTTTAGTTGCTATTGAAAATGGTATCTTTTTCTTGAGTGTCTCTTCAGTTTGTTCATTTCTAGCATATAGAAACATTACTGACTTATGTGCATTAATCTTGTATCCCGCTACTTTGCTAAATTTGTTTATTAGCTCTAGTAGGTGTATCGTTGATTTCTCAGGGTTTTCTAGATATAAGATCATATCATCTGCAAACAATGACAGTTTTACTTCTTCTTTTCCAATTTGGATGCCTTTTATTTCTTTGTCTTGCCGGATTGCCCTGGCTAGCACTCCAGCACAATGTTGAATAACAGTGGTGACAGTGGGCATCCTTGTCTTGTTCCTGATCTTAGAGGGAAGGCTTTCAGTCTCTCACCATTGAGTACTATGCTGGCTGTGGGTTTTTCATATATGCTCTTTATCATGTTGAGGAAGTTTCCTTCAATTCCTACCTTTTGAAGTGTTTTTATCAAAAACGGATGTTGGATTTTGTCAAATGCTTTTTCAGCATCTATTGAGATGATCAATTGATTTTTCCCTTTCGAGTTTTTAATGTGTTGTAATACATTGATTGTTTTTCTTATGTTGAACCATCCTTGCATGCCTGGAATGAACCCCACTTGGTCATGGTGTATGATTTTTTTAATGTGTCTTTGGATTCGATTTGCAAGTATTTTGTTGAGGATTTTTGCATCTATATTCATTAGGGAGATTGGCCGGTAGTTTTCCTTTTTTGTAGCATCTTTGCCTGGTTTTGGTATTAGATTGATGTTAGCTTCATAAAATGAATTAGGTAGTGTTCCATTTTTTTCAATGTTTTGAAAGAGTTTGAGTAAGATTGGTGTCAGTTCTTTCTGGAAAGTTTGGTAGAATTCCCCTGTGAAGCCATCTGGCCCTGGGCATTTATTTGTGGGAAGATTTTTGATGACTGATTGGATCTCTTTGCTTGTGATGGGTTGGTTGAGGTCTTCTATTTCTTCTCTGGTCAGTCTAGGTTGTTCATATGTTTCCAGGAAATTGTCCATTTCTTCTACATTATCCAGTTTGTTGCCATACAGTTGTTCATAATATCCTCTTATAATTTTTTTAATTTCTTCAGGATCTGCAGTTATGTCACCTTTTTCATTCATTATTTTGTTTATATGGGTCTTCTCTCTTTTTGATTTTGTCAGTCTAGCTAGGGGCTTGTCAATCTTGTTGATCTTCTCAAAGAACCAACTTTTGGTGATATTTATCCTTTCTATTGTTTTTTTGTTCTCTATGTCATTTGTTTCTGCTTTAATCCTTGTTATTTCTTTTCTTGTACTTGGTTTAGGATTGGTTTGCTGTTCATTTTCTAGCTTCTTCAGTTGATCCATTAGTTCTTTGATTTTGGCTCTTTCTTCCTTTTTAATATATGCGTTTAGTGCTATAAATTTCCCCCTTAGCACTGCTTTTGCTGCATCCCATAGGTTTTGGTATGTTGTGTTCTCATTTTCATTCGTCTCTATATATTTAGCAATTTCTCTTGCTATTTCTTCTTTAACCCACTGATTGTTTAGGAGTGTGTTGTTTAACCTCCAGGTATTTGTGAATTTTCTAAGTCTCTGATGGTTATTGACTTCTAATTGTATTCCATTGTGGTCAGAGAATGTGCTTTGAATAATTTCAATCTTTTTAAATTTATTGAGGCTTGTTTTATGTCCCAGCATATGATCTATTCTGGAGAAAGTTCCGTGAGCACTAGAAAAGTATGTGTATCCTGTTGATTTGGGATGTAATGTCCTGTAGATGTCTGTTAAATCTAATTCATTTATCAGATTGTTTAGGTTTTCAATTTCCTTATTGGTCTTCTGTCTGGTTGATCTATCTATAGGAGAGAGTGATGTGTTGAAGTCTCCCACAATTATTGTGGAAACATCAATTGCTTCCTTTAGTTTTGCCAAAGTTTCTCTCATGTATTTTGTGGCACCTTGATTGGGTGCATACACATTTACGATTGTTATTTCTTCTTGCTGAATTGCCCCTTTTATTAGTATGTAGTGGCCTTCTTTGTCTCTCAAAACATCCCTGCATTTGAAGTCTATTTTATCTGAGATTAATATTGCTACACCTGCTTTCTTTTGGCTGTGGCTTGCATGAAATATTTTTTTCCATCCTTTCACTTTCAGTTTCTTTGTGTCCCTGTGTCTAAGATGAGTCCCTTGTATGCAACATATTGTTGGTTCATTTTTTTTGATCCATTCTGCGAATCTATATCTTTTAATTGGGGAGTTTAATCCATTTACATTCAACGTTAAAACCGTGAAGGCATTTCTTCAATCGGCCATCTTATCCTTTGGTTTATGTTTGCCATATTTTTCCCTCTCTCTATTAATATCCTTTATTGTACCCATACTGAATCTCTTTAGTACTGAACCTTTCTCCAAGTCTCTCTGTCCTGTCTTTGTTTCTCTGTCTGTAGGGCTCCCTTTAGTATCTCCAGTAGGGCAGGTCTCTTGTTAGCAAATTCTCTCAGCATTTGTTTGTCTGTGAAAAATTTAAGCTCTCCCTCAAATTTGAAGGAGAGCTTTGCTGGATAAAGTATTCTTGGCTGGAAATTTTTCTCACTCAGAATTTTAAATATATCGTGCCACTGCCTTCTTGCCTCCATGGTGGCTGCTGAGTAGTCACTACTTAGTCTTATGCTGTTTCCTTTGTATGTGGTGAATTGCTTTTCTCTTGCTGCTTTCAGGACTTGCTCCTTCTCTTCTGTGTTTGACAGTGTGATCAGTATATGTCTCGGAGTGGGTTTATTTGGATTTATTCTATTTGGAGTTCGCTGAGCATTTATGATTTGTGTATTTATGTTGTTTTGAAGATTTGGGAAGTTTTCCCCAACAATTTCTTTGAATACTCTTCCTAGACCTTTACCCTTTTCTTCCCCTTCTGTGACTCCAATGAGTCTTATATTTGAACGTTTCATATTATCTATCATATCCCTGAGGTCCATTTCGATTTTTTCAATTTTTTCCCCATTCTTTCTTTTATGCTTTCATTTTCCATTCTGTCATCTTCCAGGTCACTGATTCGTTGTTCAACTTCCTCTAGTCTTGTACTATGAGTGTCCAGAATCTTTTTAATTTGGTCAACAGTTTCTTTAATTTCCATAAGATCATCCATTTTTTTATTTAGTCTTGCAATGTCTTCTTTATGCTCTTCTAGAGTCTTCTTGATTTCCTTCATATCCCGTACTATGGTCTCATTGTTCATCTTTAGTTCCTTGAGTAGCTGCTCTACGTGCTGTGTCTCTTCTGGTCTTTTGATTTGGGTGCTTGGGCTTGGGTTATCCATATTGTCTGGTTTTTTCATATGCTTTATAATTTTCTGTTGTTTTTGGCCTCGTGGCATTTGCTGAACTTGATAGGGTTCTTTTAGGGTTTGTAGACCTATTGAAGTCCTTATCTCTAATTTATCAGATCTACAGCTTCGTGGAGTACACTTTCTCTAACTAACCAGCAGGTGGCGTCCACGAGCCACCTGTTCTCCACAAGCCAGTTCTCCCCTGCTTAGCCTTTTTTTTGGTGAGTGGGGGAGTGAGTCTTGTGGGGCCCAATTGGTGTACCAAGCTTGCGTGTGTAGTTGGTGTTGCCTGCCCTGTATGTGGGGCGTGTTTCTGGGCAGTCGGGGAAGGGGATGGCCCTAACAATCAAATCTCCCTGATGATCCTAGAGTTTTAAAGCTGCTGCAGTAGTCTAATCCTTCAGTTCAGTCCTGCCACAGTTTGTCTCTGCCACTGACCCACAAGTCTTTGGTATTGGCGTATGGCTCCTGAGACTTGCAAGTGGGCCCCTCTTCCAGGCTGTGCACCCCGGGTCCTCTGTTGAGGGATGACTGTGCTGTGTCACATGTGAGTGCCGTCCCCCCAGGGCGGTTCTGGGCTGCTGGGCTGTGTAGGGAGGCTACCAATCTGCTCAAATGATGGCTGAATGGGGCTTTGTTAATTCACACTGCTCCACCTTCCCAGCTCTGGGACAATCAGCTGAGGTTGCAGGGAAGGCTAATGTCCACGCCCAGTTTTGTGGTGTGTGCCTGTTATTTGAAGCACTTCCGTCACACTGGGTTGTCTGGGGCAGCTCTGGGCTATGGGGCTGGCGATGGGCAGGAGTGTTTCCTGTCCACCAGGATGGTGGGTGTGAGCGGACACCCCCCTTTTCTTGGGAAGTTGTTGTGTTTAGTGAATTTTCTCAGCCACTGGATTATTGCCTTTTGTCTCAGAGCTCTCTTAGTTCTGCTCTTGACTTGACGTGCCCAAATTGCAATTCTTTGAAGCTTT
This sequence comes from Choloepus didactylus, assembly GCF_015220235.1. Classification (NCBI taxonomy): domain Eukaryota; kingdom Metazoa; phylum Chordata; class Mammalia; order Pilosa; family Megalonychidae; genus Choloepus; species Choloepus didactylus. Next base: position 41,000,103 of record NC_051335.1, on the reverse strand, counting down.
CTGTATTGGGCTTCTAAGAGTAATTGTTTTAGAAAAAGAAAAAAGGATTAAAAAAAAAAAAAAAAGGGCCCTCCTCAGAGATCTAGTAGGTTATTGAAATGCTAATAGACAAAGCAACCAGGGCCATTAAGGAAAGGTCCACAGGGCAGAGAGATCAGCTTTTCTTCAGGATTTGCATATGCGCCTCAAGGCCTGATCTCCGCCCTTCCCCTTTCTGTGTTCACCAGAACTCCAAAAATCCTCTGCTTTTATTTTGGAGTTTTTCGTGTAATTTTTTTTTTTCTATGCCTGTCTCCTCTCTGCTGGGCTGGCAGCTCTCAGATTCTCTGGTGTCTGGTCTCAGTCTATGTATGGTTGGAGTTTGAATCAGTAGAATGAGTTTCCGAGAAAGGCTACCACTGCAGTTCTCCCTTCTCCTTTCCGGAGCTGGCAGCCCCTCCTCCCACGGGACTGAGCCTGGCAGGGAGGGGCGCGGGTCCCCTGGCCGCAAAAACTTACAGATTTCGCTGATCTCAGCAGTTCGACATTTTCATGAGTGTTGTATGAAGTATGCCCGAAGTCAGATTGCTCTGTGGTGTCCAGTCCACGCAGTTCCTGGCTTTTTACCTACTTTCCTGGAGGAGTAACTAAAACTTACAGCTCACCAGTCTGCCATCTTCTGTATGGATACTTTAAAGGGAAAAATGTATGGATACTTTAAAGGGAAAAATGTATAGATACTTTAAAGGGAAAATAGATAAAGACACAGTCCCTTCCCTGAAAGAGGTCAGCATCCTGCATGTAGAAGAGAAGAGCTTTGAAGACAAGTAACTGTAAACAAGTTAGAAAAACAAGTCTTGCCACTCTGTGTTACAGACACACTGAACAACAGAGAAATGAATTTTGACCAGGCAATGTTGAGTCTATTAAAATTTTATTTCAATGAAACTTTTAGGGTTTACTTACTAATGGCTTATGACAGGTCTATCTTTGGTCCCAAATTTCCTGCATTGTCTTCAAAATAGGCTTTTTTTGTCTTAGAATTTCATGATTCGATGACCAAGTTCATGTTTCTATTAACTAATTTTTTCTCACCATGGAATGAAGGACTAATATTTAAATTCATGTCAAGAAACAAAGTAGGTTTGTTGTTTTGGGGAGAGAAAGTGGGAAAATGAGAATATAGGGGCATGAAAAGCAAATTTTCTGAATCTAACACTGACATGGATATTCTGACAAGTGTGAGTTAACTTTCAGGAATAGCATGATAGAACATTTGAGGTTGGAGTCATCTCAGAAAATTTAGTATGAGATACAATGAGGTGTTTAAGTGTATGGGCTTTGGAAGTCAGAGAGACCTGAATTTGAATTTGGCCCTGCCATTCCATGTGACCTTTGCCAAACTACTGTACCTCTCTGAGCTTTAGTTTTGTTATGTGCAAAACATGTTCTACCTTAGAGTGATGCTGTACATATTAAATAAGTTGATCATAAAACATTATCCCTGGTATATGATAAGCACTTTATACATTTATTTATAGTCTTTTTTTTATTATTACGGGAACCTGAATATGGTGCTCAAGAGATGCATGCATTGACTGGAATTTGGACAAGATGATCTTTCAGGTTCTTCCAGGCCTGAGACTCTAAGTTTATAATTCTTTGACTAGGGTAAAAATAAACCTTACTCACTGATACCTGTGCTGCTTAGATAACCCCAAATCCCAGATACACTGCATAATTCTCCAACAGCAATAACTCAGCTGGCAGTTCCCAGGGAGAGATGTGGGAGAAAGTCCAATATCTGGGAAGTGCTAGGGTCTACACCTTCCTGTGGTCTGCCTAGGGAAATTTGACCAGATAAGAATAGTTAATAAGAGGCTTTCAATATAGAAAAGCTCCTTTTATCTCTGAATGTGAGAATATTGATGTTAAATACCTGAATGGGTGAGGTTTATTTGAACAATCTCTTTCATTGCAAGAAATATAGAAAAGTGTTCAAGAAAGCTTCAGAACTCTTATTCATACATTGTGGCACAAACTGAAATAAGTTATTTCTTATTTTAAAAAATGACTTTTATGCTTGTAGGAGAGTGGAAGTGTCAGCTATATATATGTATATAAATATATATATATTTATATATATATTCACATATCATACAATCATCCAAAATATAAACAGTTGTTCACTGTATCATCAATAGTTGTGTGTTCATCACAATAAATAAAAAAATAAAAATAAGAATAAAAATAAAAGTGATAAGAACACTCAAAACATCCCATATACCTCCTCCCCCATATTAGTCATTTACTTTTTGTCCCCATTTTTCTACTCATTTGTCCACACACTGGTTGAAGGGACTGTGAGCCACAGGTTTTCACAATCACACAGTCACAGCATATAAGCCATATAGTTACATGCTCGCCTTCAAGAATCAAGGATACTGGATTGCAGTTCAATAGTTTCATGTATTTTCTTCTAACTATTCTGATAAACTAAAAACTAAAGAGGGATATCTATATAACACATGAGAGTTACCTCCAGAATGACCTCTTGACTCCATTTGAAATCTCTCAGCCAGTAGAACTTCATTTCATTTATTTTCCCCCTTTTGGTCAAGAAGAAATCTTTCTCATTCACATGATGCAGGGTCCAGGCTCATCCCTGGGAGTCACAACCCACATTGCCAGGGAGATTTACATCCCTGGGAATCATGTCCCATGTAGGGAGGAGGGCAGTTAGTTTACCTGCCGCTTGGCTTAGAAAGAGAGGCCACATCTGAGTAACAAAAGAGGCCCTCTGGGGGTGACTCTTAGGCACAATTTTGAGTAGGCTTAGCCTCTCCTTTGCAGTAACAAGCTTCGTAAAGGCAAGCCCCAAGATCCAGGTCTTGGCCTACTAAGCTGGTAGTCCCCAATGCTTGCGAGAACATCAGGAATTTCTCAGCTGGGGAGGTTTAATGTTTCTGCATTCCCTCCACCCCAGTCCCTCAAGGGGGGTTGGCAAATACTTTTTATTCTCTCCCAAATTACTCTGGGTTGTATCTCAGCTTTGTACAAACCCACAAGGTCTCACTCCCTAGTCAAAGTTCCATGTAATTACGGCATTTGAGTAAACTGATCATACAAGTTAAACTATATAGTACACTACAGAAAATATTGGTTTTGCACCAAATAAACATCTCTTCCTTTGGTCCCACACAGAAGCAGAAGTTTAAAACAGTTTAAAACAGTTATTATCATCCTCTACCCCAATTTCAACCAAGTCCATTTCATTCATATCTCCAATTGAAGTCTGATCTCCTTTTCAGCCTCTTTAACAGTTGATTCATGGCTCAAAGCTGCTGAATTCTGACTCTGAGTCTGAGGCACCACACAGACACCCGAAGTTCCAGGGACTGACCACATCACACACAAACAGCTCAGAATCTCAAACTTTAAAAATAACTGCTACAACTCAATATATGTGACTGCTGTAAGATCTTACAATCTATGAATCTTTACATAAGCCTTCCCCTGATAACCCATGCTCCCAGAGTCAATTCTCAGTTTGCACATTATTATTAGTCCGTATTAGTGAGACATTATATTGTTTGTCTTTTCATTTCTGGTTTATACACTCAACCTACTGTCCTCATGGTCCATTCACCCAGTTGCATACCTCACAACTTCAACTCTTCTTGCTGCTCTCTCATGCAAAAACATTCTTATATTTGTACATTTAATCACATGCATTGATCACTCTAGGTTTCATTAAGTTTATAGTCCCAGTCTTTATCTTCTATCTTTCCTTCTGGTGTCATACATACCACTAACCTTCTTTCAACTGTGATCACAGTCATCTTTTTTCAGTGTACTTATAATATTGTGCCTCCATCACACAGTATCGTGCTATCCATTTCTGGATCTATACAATCAATCCTCTAGAACATTCTATACTCCTTCAACATCAAATGCCTGGTCTCTACCCTCTTTCTATCTCCTGATATCTTCATTTCTACACTCTTCTCCAAACCTCTCTCTCCTGTCTTTTCCTATCTGTCTGTAGCACTTCCTTTAGTATTTCCTGTAGAGGAGGTCTCCTTTTCACAAACTCTCTCATTGTCTGTTTATCTGTAAATATTTTAAACTCTCCCTTATTTTTAAAGGACAGTTTTGCTGGATAGAGGATTCTTGGTTGGCAGTTTTCTCTTTGTATCTTGAGTACATCATACCACTGCCTTCTTGCCTCCCTGGTTTCTACTGAGAAATCCATACACAATCTTATCAAGTTTCCTTAGTATGTGATGAATTGCTTTTCTCTTGCTGCTTTCAGGATTCTCTCTTTGTCTTTGACATTTGAAAATCTGATTAATAACTGTCTTGGAGTAGGTCTATTTGGATCAATTCTGTTTGGGATACCCTGTGTTTCTTGGACCTGTAATTTTATGTATTTCATAAGAGCTGGGAAATTTTCATTGATTATTTCTTTTAGTATTCCTTCTGCCACTTTCCCTTTCTTTTCTCCTTCTGGGACATGTATAACATGTATATTTGTGTGCTTCATGTTGTCATTCAGTTCTCTGATACCCTGCTCATATTTTTCCATTCTTTTCTATATTTGTTCCTTTCTGTGCATGATTTCAGATGACCTGTACTCCAGATCACTGATCCTTTCTTCTGCCTCACCAGTTCTGCTGTTGTATGCCTCCATTGTGTTTTTCATCTTTTCTGTTGTGCCTTTCATTCCTATAATTCTGCTGTTTGTTTTTACAAGCTTACAAGCTCTTCCTTATGATCATCCAGTGTCTTTTTTTCACATTCTTTTTCAACTTGTTGATTTTATTTAAACGATTTGCTTGAACACCTATAATTAGTTATTTCAACTCCTGAATCTCAGTTGAAATGTTAATGTCTCCCTTTGACTGGGCCATATCTTCCCTTTCCCTAACGTGGTCATGATTTTTGCTGTCTAGGCATCTTATTTTCTTGATTGGCTTATTCTGGCGGTTGTTTTCTCTTTTGCCTAAGGTTTTCTTGTTGGTTGACCTTGATCTGTATCTCTTCTTTGTTTCTGTCCCTGGCCAGTTGTCAGATTGTCTCTGTCCCCGTCATCCCCCCCAAATCAGGCACCCACTGTGGCCTGCCACAGGGTTGGGAGGCAGGCACTGGGCACCCCAGCAAGTTCACTGTGTGTGGTAATACAGATCTTTCAGTGGTGCTCTATTTTCCACTGGCTAGCAAGACCTGGGTTTATTTGGGGTCCCTGCTTTAACAGTTGGTCCTTCCCTATTTCTCAGCCAAAACAGGGCTGGGTTTCCATACAGGGCTTGTAGACCAGCTTCTGTGCTCCTAAGATAGGGTCTGAAACATCTTTTGAACAGTATTTTCTTCTCTTGCATTTTCTGGACTGTCCAGCAGATGGCGCTGTTCAGTAACTTAATTGTCCTCAGAGGCTGCTTTGCCTCTGAGCACAGGCTTTGTATGACCCAGTAAGGCTGAAACTGTGGGATTCCTATGCCCTCACTTTGCTGGCCAAAATCTGGCTTGAAGTGGGGCTCCACCTGTGGCAAAGTACTCCTTCAGCTGACCCAGCTCTCCAGCTGTCTCCAAGACAAGAAAATGGCCACCAGCTGCTGCTTCCCTCAAGTGTGGGGGAAGGGCTTTCAGACCCAGGGCTGGAAATGCAGTCTCTGTCTACATTTTCTCAGTCTCATCCCTCACTTTTCTGGCCTTGAAATGTCCTCCCCTGTCCACTGGGTCTTCAAACAGTGAGTGTATTTTTCACTGCTGTGAGAGATTTTAAAATCTGTGTCCCTAGTGGGAGGGTTCTAGTCTGCTGTTTCTGTGCTTTTCCCACATGGAGACTGAGTGAGGGAGAGGGGAGAGACTGGCTGGTCTGGGACAGAAAATTCCTACCAGATATTTCTTCTCTTTCTTCAATTCAGCATTTGCAGGGTCTTTCTCCAGTCCATATCCTCTTCCAGCATTTCAAACAATTCAGAATTTTCCTTGTTTTCATTGAATCTCTGGAGAGAAGTTTTCAGTAGCTGTTTATGTTGCCAAGTTGATGATATCTGCATAAGCTTTGAAGAGCCGTACCCACCGGAAGTCCAATGTGGTGCCTAAGAAACCAAGACTCATATCCTGGACTGACTGTCTGCAACACTGCAGATTATGCCAGATACAGCTAAGGCTTAACAATTTAACTTGATTTTCCCAAATATTTTGGAACTGGAGTCAATCATTTAAAACTGAAAACAAACACTGTGATGAAAACATTTATTGATTATTAATTCAATTGCCAAAAAGTTTTTCTCTTTTGGAATCTCAAGGGAAAGGGTCCCTGGACAAAGGCTTATTTTTGTTATTTGCTCTGCAATGATAGCAGAGATTCTCCAGGTAAATATTTTGATGACTAGAATCTCCTAGTAATACACTTCCATTTCTTTTCTTAAAAATAATTTTTCTAATTAGGAGAGTTGTAGGTGTACAGAAAAATCATGCAGAAAATAGGAGGTTGCATATCCTCCCCCTATTATTAACACTTTGCATAGTGTGGTAATTTTGAGACAATTGATGAAAACATTATAATTGTACTATTAACTATAGTCCATATTTTACTCTAGGTTTCACTGTTTGTGTTGTACAGTCCTGTGGCTTTTAAAAAAGTTTTGTTCCATGACCATATACACAACCTAAAATTTCCCCTTTTTGCCAGATTAAAATATATAATTACATGGTGTTAATTACATTCACAATGTTGTGCTCTATCATCAACACCATCTGTGCCAGTTTGAATGTATTATGTCCTCCAAAATGTCATTATCTTTTATGTAATCTGGTGTGGGCAGAGGTATCAGTGTTAGATTGTAATTCTTTGTGTGTTTCCATGGAGATGTAACCCACGCAACTGTGGGTGATGACTCTTATTGGATAGTTTCCTTGGAGGTGTGGCCCCACCCATTTAGCATGGGCCTTCATTAGCTTACTGGAGCACTATATAAGCTCAGACAGAAGAAGTGAGCTTGCTACAACCAAGAGGGACACTTTGAAGAAAGCACAGGAGCTGCAGATGAGAGACAGTTTGAAGATGGCCGTTGAAAGCAGCCTCTTGCTCTGGGGAAGCTAAGAGATGACAAACACCCCAAGGGCAACTAAGAGTGACATTTTTGAGGAACTGCAGCCTAGAGAGGAACGTCCTGGGAAAAGCCATTTTGAAACCAGAACTTTGGAGCAGACGCCAGCCACGTGCCTTCCCAGCTAACAGAGGTTTTCCAGACACCATTGGCCATCCTCCAGTGAGGGTACTCTATTGCTGATGTGTTACCTTGGACATTTTATGGCCTTAAGACTGTAACGTTGTAACCAAATAAACCCCCTTTATAAAAGCCAATCCATCTCTGGTGTTTAGCATTCCAGCAGCATTAGCAAACTAGAACACCATCCATTACCAAAACTTTTCCATCACCCCTAATAGAAGCTCTGTATCAATTGAGCATAACTCCCCATTCCCTATGCCCACCCAAACCCTTGGTAACCTGTATTCTAGTTTCTGACTCTGAATTTGGTTATTCTAATAATTTCATGTCAGTGAGATCATACAATATTTGTCCTTTTGGTGTCTGGCTTATTTCACTCAGCACAATGTTTTCAGGCTTAATCCATGTTGTGCATGTATGACTACACTCCTTTTTATGGCTGAATACAATTCCACTGCACACACACACCACATTTTGTTTATCCATTCATTTCTTGATGGATACTTGGGTTGCTTCTGTTTTTCGGCAATTGTGTATAATGCCACTATGACCATTGTTTGCAAATATCTGTTCAAGCCCATGCTTTCAGTTGTTTTGGGTATATGCCTAAATGTGGGATGGCCAGGTCATATGATAATTATACACTTAAGTTTCTGAGGAACCACCAAACTTTTTATTGATTTCCACAGTGACTGCATCATTTTGTATCCCCACCAAGAATGAGTGTTCGTATTTCTACACATCCTCTCAAACATGCTTTATTTTCTGTGTTTTTTAAAATAGTGGCCATTCTAATGGGTATGAAATGGTATTTCATTGTGGTTTTGATTTGCATTTCCCCAGTGGCTAGTGATGTGGGGAATCTTTTCAGGTGCTTATTGGCTGTTAGTATACTTTATTTGGATAAATGTCTATTGTAGATTTTATCTATTTTTAAATTGAACTTTTTTGTTGTTCTACTATTTTAGGATTTCTTTTCATATTCTGGATATTAAACCCTTATCAGATATGTGGTTTCAAAATATTTTCTCCTATGCTGTAGATTGTTTTTTTTACATTCATGATGAAGTCCTTTGATGCACCAAAATATTTAATTTTGATGCAATCTCATTTATCTATTTTTGCTTTTGCTGTTCATGCTAGTGATGTAAAGTCTAAGAAACCATTGCCCTACACAAAGTTTGGATGATGCCTCCCTGTGTTTCTTGTAGGAGTTTTATAATTTTGGTTCTTATATTAAGGTCTTTGATCTGTTTTGAAATTTATTTTTGTATATGTTATGAAGTAGGGGTCTACCTTCATTTGTTTGCATATGGATGTCCAGTTTTCCCAGCACAATTTGTTGAAGAGACTATTTCCCAATTGAGTGGGCATGGGCACTCATCAAAAATCAGTTAGCCATAGAGGTGAGGGTTTATTTCTGAACTATCAATTATATTCCATTGGTCTGCATGTTTGTCCTTGTGTCACTGACACTGTTTTGATTAATGTAGCTTTGTAATAAGTTTTTAAAGTCAGGAATGCTGAGTCCTCCAAGTTTGTTTCTTTTTCAAGATGGTTTTGGTTATTTGGGGCCCTTTACACTTCCATATAAATTTGATGATTGGCTTTTCCATTTCTGTGAAGAAGGCTGCTGGAAGTTTGATTGGGATAGTGATAAAACTATAAATTGCCTAGGATAGATTTTCCATCTTAAAAATGTTTAGTCTTCCAATCCATAAGCATGGAAAGTCATTTCATTTATTTAAGTCTGCTTTTATTTCCTTTAACAATGTTTTGTAATTTTCCATATATAAGTCTTTTACATACTTGGTTAAATTTATTCCTAGATACTTCATTCTTCCAGTTGCAATTGTAAATGGATTTGTTCTCTTGATTTCCTCTTCAGATTGTTCATTACTAGTGTATAGAAACACTACTGATTTTCACATGTTGATCTTGTACTGCAACTCTTTTCTTCACTTGTTGATCAGGTCTAGTAATTTTGGTGTGAATTTTTCAAAATTTTCTATATATAGCATCATGACATCGGCAAATAGGAAGAATATTAGTTCTTCCTCTACAATTTGGATGATTTTTATTTCTTTTTCTTGCCTAATTGCTGTAGCTAGAACTTCAGTTCATTGTTGGATAGCAGTGGTGACAGTGGGCATCCTTGTCTTGTTCTGATCTTAGTGGGAATGCTTTCTGTCTTTCACCATTGCATATGTTAACTGTGTTTTTTTTTTTCATATAAACGCTTTATCATGTTGTGCAAGTTTGTTTCCATTCTTAATATTCTAAGTGTTTTTATCAAGAAGTGGTGCTAGATTTCATCAGATGCCATTTCTGCCTCAATTGGGATCATCATGTGTTGTTTTTCCTTTGTTGTGTTAATGTGGTGTATTACACTAATTGATTTTCTTTTGTTGAACCACCCTTGCATGCCTGGGAAAAATCTCAGCTGATCGTGTTATATATTTCTTTTGATGTGTTGTTGGATTTGGTTTGCTTATATTTTGTTGAGGATTTTTGCATCTATATTCATGAGGGATATTGGTCTCTAATTTTATTTTCTTTTGGTATATTTATCTGGTTATTGTATTAGGGTGGTGATGGCCTCATGGAATGAGTTATGAGGTCTTCCCTCTCTTCAGTTTTTTTGAAGTTTGAGCAGCATTTGTGTTAATTCTTCTTAGAATATTTGGCAAAATTCAGCTGTGAGCCCATCTTCTCCTCAGCATTTCTTTGTTGGGAGGTTTCTTTTAGTGTTTTAATTACTTTAGTTGTTATTGGTATGTTGAAATCTTCTATTTCTTCTTGAGTCAGTGTAGATTGTTTCTGTACTATTAGCGATATGTCCAGTTCAACTAGGTTATCTAATTTTGTTAGCATTCAGTTGTTGATAGTATCCTCTTGTAATGTTTTTTGTTTCTGTGGGGTCCATAGTCATACGCCCCATTTATTTTCACATGGTTATTTGCATCCTCTCTTTGTTCTTTGTCAGTGTTGATTTTATTGATCTTTTCAAAAACCAGTTTCTAGTTTAATTCATCTCTCTAATTTTTAAAATTTTTCTGTTTCATTTGACTCTGCTTTAATCTTTGTTATTTCTTTCCTTCTGATGCCTTTGAATTTAGTTTGCTCTTCTTTTTCTACATTCTCCAGTTGTGGGGTTAGGTGTCAGATTTGTGATTTTTCTTCTTATTTAACATAAGCATTTAGAGCTATAAATTTCCCTCTCAGGACTCTCTTTGCTGCAACCCATAAATTTTGATCTGTAGTGTTTTCATTTTCTTTAATCTCAAAATATTTCCTGATTTCTCTTGTGATTTATTTGACACATTTATTGATTAAGGGTGTGTTGTTTCATTTCCACATATTTGTGAATTTTCCAGTCCTCTCTCATTATTGGTTTCTAACTTCATACCACTGTGATCAGAGAAGATACCATGTATGATTTCAATATTTTTTTATTCATTGGGACTTGTTTTGTGACCTAAGATATTGTCTATCCTGGAGATTGAGCCATGGACACTAGAAAGGAATGTGTATCCTGATGCTGTTGAGTGAAGTGTTCTGTATATATCTATTAGGTATTGTTGGTTTATAGTATTGTTTAAGTCTTCTCATTCCTTATTGATCTTCTGTCTACATGTGTTATCCATTATTGAAAGTGGTGTATTGATACTTCCTACTATTAATGTATAACTATTTCTCCCTCCAAATCTGTGAATATTTGCTTCATGTATTTTGGGACTTTAGTATTAAGTGCATACACATTTGTAATTGTATGTCTACTTGTTGAATTGACCCTTTATCAGTATATAGTGAATTTCTTTGTTCTTCTTAACTGTTTTTGACTTCAAGTCTATTTGGTCTGATATATAGGTGCCCCAGTTGTCTTGTCTTTACTGTTAGCTTGGTATATTTTTCCATCCTTTTACTTTCAGCCTACTTGTGTCTTTGAATTTAAAGTGAGTTTTATAAAGAGCATGTAGTTTGGTTATGCTTGTTTTAAATTCATTCTGCCAATCTCTGCCTTTTGATGAGAGAATTTAATCCATTTACTTTTCAGGTAACTACTGATAGTGCAGAATTTTCCTCTGCCATTTTTCTACATGGTCACTGTAAGTCTTATATCCTTTTTTTTTGGGGGGGGGAGGTCTCTCAACTCTTACTAATGCCTACTTTCACATTTATTTGTAATTTTTGTGTTATGCCTTTTTGAATCCCTTCTAATGTCTTTCTTTGTGTATTTTTCATATATTTTCTCTACGCTTGCTATAAAAATCATGTTTGTTTTCATACCTT